>NC_083472.1:3620000-3650000 GCF_030014155.1 Tachysurus vachellii | reverse complement strand
GGTCGACGCTCAGGATGTTGTCTTCCAGCCTTGAGGAGTTAAAGAGTGGATCCAAACCCAGGGTTCGTTTGGTTTTACTGCTCGTTACTAAAAACTTGCTTCAGTAGAATTTTTAGCATGATGCACCCTGATACACGTTAGATTTTATTATTATTTGCTCATTCTTACACGTGCTGCAGTAGATAAATAAGGGATAACAAATACATGTGCTCAAATACATGTAAGTCAGATCAGGAAACTTTGAGGTTTTAAAAGGTGTCACGGTTTAGAAAATTTAAGCTAGCTGAAATGACACAAGTGAAGTAACACTGAAACAAATAGAGATGTCGATATGTTTTTATGACATTTATTGATGAACAGCTGATTCATCTCACTAGAAGTGAACATTTTACTCACATACTGTAGCATCACTATCGCTCTGTAACTGGAGACTCCTTCAAGAAATTCTTAATAAACGTCTCCTCGCTAAAAAGTTCAGGAAATCAACATATACAAGTTTTAATCTGTTTAAGTAGAGCGTCCGGTATACAAGTCCCTTAGTATAATGTTACTATGGAAACCATAACATAGCAATACTGTGAAAGCGTCTTTCACCTTTAGACCAATCGGAATCGAGAATTTAACAATGCTGTACGTAGTAATAAAGTGAATCAGACCCCAGCCAGCCAATCAGAATCGAGTATATTGCTTACTGTAATATTTATGATTAATTTGATTTTGCCTATTAATATTCCCGAATTAAGTGTGTGTGTGTTTATGTGTGTATGTGTGTATGTGTGTGTGTGTGTGTGTGTGTGTGTGTGTGTGTGTGTGTGTGTGTGTGTGTGTGTGTGTGTGTGTGTGCATTTTACTCTTATTTTCTCAATATGCTTATGCAAGCATGTAATGGGGCAAGCTGTAGCACCTATTCTAGAGGTAAAACTATTAAACAAACATCAGCCTTTAGCCCTAACACACACACACACACACACACACACACAAGCACACACACAGCTAACCAAACGAACCACTCGAGACTTTTACGCAACCTAATTCGACTGTAAAGCAGATGAATAGTAAGAGAGATAGATTTGTTACAACAGTTCATTTAACCCCTTCTGCTTTCTTTACTCCAAACAGAACCGGCTCATCTCAGACAGCAGTAAGTACCAGACCCTCCCAGGGAAGTTGTCCAGACCGGAGCAAAACGGAGAGAGGGATCGGCGCTCATCTCCGCTCCAGTTGTCGCCTGACGAGAGTGAAGAGAGCGAGATCAACATCAACCTGAGTGAGTGGACGTCTAAACATCAGCTCTTTCTGCTTTATCACACATTTAATCCTGATCAAACTACAGCGAGACCCAGGAACTGGACTAAACACTGCATAGCCAGTGCTTTGTTTTCACTCAACCTTTATCTTCATCATTATTGCGATTTTTCTAAAGGATAATTATCGTATTTTCGTATTATCGTATTATCGTATAATTATCGTATACAGAAATCCCATCATTTATATACGTAAATACATAAAGAGATTAAAAGTTTCTTTTAAGGAATCCAGGCTTTTGACACGCTGCTTTCTTCCTGTTGCTTCGAATATTTGACACTAAAAAAAACGATCTAACTAACATCAAAATCTCAGAATTCCAAATTTTATATTTTTATCTTGATGCATGAAATTTGCATGATGCATGAACTAGTACATAAAGAAACGTCGGTTGTTAGAACAGAATCGTGTACAGTACATTTCATTTAATGTTTAAATCTCTTGTTTTTTTTTCCGATATAAAATGACACATTTTCAGCCTCACATACTTCTTGCTGTAATCCACCAGCTCTAATCACAACCCAGCTTCTTTTCCTCTCACTGTCCCTAACACCGTGGTGTTTCTGCATTGGCTGCTCTTCTTCTTTAATCCCGCTCTCCGTCGCTGTGGCTCCACTCCGCTGTGCCTCCGCTCTCGTCTCCTCGCTGCTGTATTTTGCTCTCTGGTGTGAAGATCGCTGCAGGAGTGCCAGCGCCCCGGCGTTAGGTACCGTACTCTCGCCTTCGCTTCCGTTTCAGTTTCAGCACAACACATTAAAGCAAGAAAAACATTCTGTAATGGCAGAACTGTAAACGTTACGAAATAAATAGGCACTGAGTGTTTCTCCGGCTCGTGAGAAGACAAGAGACGACTGTTATCAGTAACGCTTTTTGGCTTAAATAAGGCCCCGTTCACACTGCAGGTAAAAGTGGCCTAAATCTGACCAGGTCAGACTTCTTCAGGAGTAGTGTGAACACTCAAATCTAGCCCAGATCTGATTTTTTTTCAAATCAGATTCAGACCACTTCCATATCGTCGCTGTCGGGCGGAATCCTCGTATCTCCAAAACCGTTAACTCCAAAAACGCCGTACCTTATCTGCAGTACACAGGGTTTAGTCCGCGTTGCAGTGGATTGTCTTGCGCTAAATTCCTGTCCTCAGACAAGCACCAGAACTAGCGGGGGTCAAGATTTTTTTTTCTTTGAGCCCAGTGTTTTGAAGACATTTACCTCAGAAGACGTGTTGATTCGTTGCGACTCTTCTTGAGGAGAAATATGCCGCGAAGCTCTCCCACGGAGTGAGGAAGAGGTGGACAGTTGAAGTGTCCAATGGAAATTTGCGCTCAAGCTATTTTCAAGACTTTAGATTGGTTAATAACTTGTAAAAATAACAGACCCACGTGGGGACTGACCAATAGCATCAATATGTGAAAAAATATGAAATTGACCAAATTTGGACATACGAGGTTTCCGCCCGACAGCGACGATATGTGGTCCTGAATCAGACCCAAATCCCCAAATGTCCTGAATCAGACCCAAATGTGGCCGCAGTGTGAACAACCGAGGCGGATTTGATGCGACTTTTACGTCAATCTACATAAGACATTCGTCACAATTAAGTGCCGGCGAGTACACACACAAACGTGACTACGCCTTCAAAATGGATCAAATAATCAAAAGTTGCCCTCGACATCCGAAAATTTTCAAAACACTGCATCTCTGTGCTGCCATTACACAAACATTTAGAAAGAAAAGCGAACATGCTTACTTCCTCCATAACCTCGCCAACTTTAGCGCAACGGCGTGCTGCGTGTGACGTCATTGTTATTGTTCGTTTGCGCATGTGGGTCAGTTCGAAACAGCAAACAGTTCACACTGGTATCTGATATAGGCCACATTTTAAAAGGTAATGTGAACAGCCAAACAAAAAAATCAGATCTGAGCAAAATATCCGAATTGAGCGTTAAAACTTGCAGTGTGTTAATAAAAAATAAGCAAATCTATCAAATTATTAATTGATAAAACTATTACTTACCTTTATGCTTTTTACCATTAATTGTTTAGTTCAAAGACAATTTCTGTTTTTTTGCCATTAGACAAATAATGCTTTCTGAATTTCAAAAACACTCAACTCATAAGATGCCCCTCCTTCTTTCCTGTTTTAAATTTGCATACTGAACCATGATAGGTTTATTTATATTATGATGTAATAAAACAAATCTGTCACATGTTGAAACCTAATTTAGACGTCCCATTGATTTTTAGCTCCTTCCACCCTTCCTGTTGCGCTCTAACGATCGTGTTGGAAATTCGGGTCAGATGAAGTGCGAAAGTTTGCACACCTTCAAAACAAATGGGGAATAAACCAGGCGTTGCTTCATTGACACAGCAAAAAAAAAGTGCTTGTTAAAATATTAACTGAATGAATTTTATTGATAATAAAACTATTTTCTCAATTTTATAGTTTTGAACTTCTTTTCTAAACGTTATGTTATATACATTCGTGAATTCATAAAATCGTTTATGAACAAACGATCCCAAAAGGGTTCTAATGCTAAATAAACAAAATCAATAGTAACCTGGAAAAAATTACTTTAATTCGAAGCTAATAGAGGTTTAAAAGCTTCAAAATGTAAGATATAACATTACTTGTCATAATCAACACACATCGACATAGCAGCATTCTCCTAGCAGCATAAAGCAAGCATTAGCTCCAGCACTGTAACACACTGTGTTTCTCTTTATCCTCTTACACATGCCTCAGCACCACGCTGGAAGCTCGAGCTTTTCACAGCTGGTGGGTAAATTTCAGATCGTCAAGATAAGCAAACTGCAGGCTTGGTGAATTTCCAAACGGAAACGGGGATTAAAATGTGTGCCTCCTGTTTTCTCAGCAAAGTCGGAGAAGGCAGACGAGTCCACGTTGTCGGATATATCGCCCTTGTCTTCAGGCATGGACTCGGGCCAGCAGTCGCCTGTTTCTCCTGAGAACAGGAAGAATCAAAAAGGCATCAGGAAACTGTGGGGAAAGTAAGACACCCTCTGAGTTCAGACTTGTCTCCATCATTCCATTGACTTTTGTACTGAAATGTAGTAATTTTGTTCGCTCACTCACTCTCACTCATTTTCTACCGCTTATCCGAACTACCTCGGGTCACGGGGACCCTGTGCCTCTCTCAGGCGTCATCGGGCATCAAGGCAGGATACACCCTGGATGGAGTGCCAACCCATCGCAGGGCACACACACACACACTCTCATTCACTCACGCAATAACACACTTCGGACAATTTTCCAGAGATGCCAATCAACCTACCATGCATGTCTTTGGACCAGGGGAGGAAACCGGAGTACCCAGAGGAAACCCCCGAGGCACGGGGAGAACATGCAAACTCCACACACACAAGGTGGAGGCGGGAATCGAACCCCCAACCCTGGAGTTGTGAGGCGAACGTGCTAACCACTAAGTCACCGTGCCCCCGTAATATTGTTCTGTGTTGGGAAAATAATCATCTACACGGTGTCGTGATGCAGCTCGACATCAAGCAGAGTTATTTTTACCAATTCAAAGTCAGTCATTTTTCAGTAATAGCATGTCCTCCAGTGTATTTATTTTTCTTAAAGCATTTACCGATGCTAACAGTTTTCATCCATTAAAAATGACAAGTTGAACTTATTATCCGTTTAAATATAATGTCGTGGAACGTCTGGGAAAGTTATCATAAAGAGTCCTTCCTTCACTAGACTCTTTCTTTCTCTCTTAAAGTTAATAAGACAAATGCAGTTTGTTGTGTTACCAAGAAATCTGTTACACACAAACCCATCTTTTTGTGTCTGTCTGTTATTTGTAAATAAAAATAATGGGAAAATTTCACCATATCGACAAATTTGAAAAACTCCATTTACGCAGAGCATCCTTCATACTGTACGTGTTCCTGTGCAAGTCGTTACTATAGAAACGATGACGTATTTAAACGAGCGCATTAACACAAAACCGTGATTTGATCTGAACCTTCTAACCAATTAGATTCAGGATTTCCACTTTGTTGCGTTCTAAATCACACAATTATGTTATGTACGTCTGCTGCGTCTGTTACGTCAGGATCAGAAGGACGCAGTCTGGCGGTCTGCCTGCAGACGGTGTGGACGATTTCAAGAGGGGAGGAGTGCGGTCCACAGCGGGTCCTCGGCTAGCGGGCGGGGGCAACAGAGATTCAGCACGGTACGCCTGACATGCTAAAGACAGACAGTCAGGATATTAGTGGGATAATAATTAAAACACACTCAGTACACCCTGCAGCCATGGGTCATTATTCAGTTCCTAGTTTTATCAAATATACCTCCTACGTTCATCATCTGTCGCCCACTGCAGTGAATAAAGTGACGAATATGGTAAGTGAACGTGATAAATTGGTCGCTGAGTGTGTATAGAATCGTAAAATTGTGATCTACAGTATGAAAGATCACCAGAAATGCAAAGCTGCTTTAAAGTGATTTTGTAACATCACGTCGATACAAACGAATGATTACTTTTAAGAAACAAAACGCTGTTTTTCTTTCAGAGATATGAACAACACTCCCTTCTCAAAGTGGACATGTGATCAGGTGTGTGCCTGGCTGGAGGATTATGGGCTGGGACATTATGTCCCCATGGCCAGTCAGTGGGTGAGCAGTGGACAGACTCTCCTCTCGGCTTCACCGCATGACTTCGAAAAGGTACACTCTAAAAACCACATGGATGTACACACAGACAGAAAGACTATTCTAGACCTACACAGAGGCAATAAGGATATTTTATTTTAATGACATATCTGCTAGACTGAGTGGGATATAATGTCTGGAAGAATTGGTCAGAAGTGTCTGCAGGGGTTGGTGGGATTGACCAAGAGTGTGTCTAGGAATGGAAAGGATGGATCAAGAGAGTCTGCAAGAGAGGGTTGGATTGATCAAGAGCAAGTGTGTATTCGGGAGCATTCAGGATGGTCAAGAGTGTATAGGATTGGTCAAGGATATCTGGAGACGTGCCAGAATTGGTCAAACGTGTCTTCAGGGGGGTTGGTGGGATTGGCAGGCAGTGTGTGCAGGAGGGGGCCAGGATTGGTCAGGAGTGTCTGCAAATGAGGGTGGGATTAGTCAAGAGTGTCTGCATAAATGGACAGGATTGGTTGAAAATCTGCAGGTGTGAGTGGGATCGGTCAATTGTTTATGCATGAATTGGTGATATATTGGTAAAGAATGCCTGCAGCACTGGATGGAATTGACCAAGTGTGTCTAAAGGACAGGATGGTGATGTTTAAGAGTGTTTCTGTGGTGAGCAGGATTGGTCAAGTGGAGTAGGTGGGCAGGATTGGTCAAGTGGAGTGGGTGTGCAGGATTTGTCAAGTGGAGTGGGTGGGCAGGATTGGTCAAGTGGAGTAGGTGGGCAGGATTGGTCAAGTGGAGTGGGCGGGCAGGATTGGTCAAGTGGAGTAGGTGGGCAGGATTGGTCAAGTGGAGTGGGTGGGCAGGATTGGTCAAGTGGAGTGGGTGGGCAGGATTGGTCAAGTGGAGTGGGTGGGCAGGATTGGTCAAGTGGAGTGGGTGGGCAGGATTGGTCAAGTGGAGTGGGCGGGCAGGATTGCTTAAGAGTGTCTGTCAGTGAGTAAGAGTCCATAAAGTTTCCTTCCACAGTACGCAAGAGTGGGATTAAATACAGTCCCATACATAGACATAGCTGTAGTACTGAGTTGATCTCATGCTCCTTTCAGTCTAATTTGTGTCACTGTGACTCTTCCTCACAGACCAGACCGTCATCAGTTGTTCCTGCAGCTCCACATGTCATTTCAGCTCAATCTTTGTTTTCACCTGAGGGCTAATTTACACTGACGACTGTGTCAAGCACAGTTACAGTTCTCAAATCACACTTGTCATCATACCTGAAATTTGCACTAATATTCTCCTTTGGGTTTCACATACAATAACAAACAGGTCTGGATCATTTGGTTAAACAAAAATAACTAATAGATGAAACATATTTAACAGCCAGAGGATTAGTAAATATTATTCATACAGCAGTCTAGATGTAGGTGTCATAACATCATAATTAGATAATGTTTAGTCATGATGTGATATTGGATTAATATTTATTACACTATGCAGTTCATTAATACTATAATGACTGTATGGCATGTTAATTATTATGTAATATGCAAATTATGGACTACCACAGATGTTTGTGGTAAGTGTGTATATTTAACACACTATGCAATATAATATGATGATATGTTAATTATTACAGTACAATATACTGCATTATTATTATTATTATTATTATTATTATTATTATTATTATTATTATTATTATTATTGTTGTTAATATTGTTGTTATTATTATTATTATTATTATTATTATTGTTGTTGTTGTTGTTGTTGTTGGTGTTGTTGTTATTATTGTTGTTGTTAGTATTATTATTATTGTTGTTGTTGTTGTTAATATTGTTGTTGTTGTTGTTAATGTTGTTATTATTATTATTATTATTGTGGTTGTTGGTGTTGTTATTGTTATTATTATTGTTGTTGTTGTTATTATTACTATTATTTTTGTTATTATTATTATTATTATTATTATTATTATTATTATTATTATTATTATTATTATTGCATTGGCTTTCTGAAAACAACACCCTTGACACCATGCCATAGACTTTCTGAGATATCTTTAATCTTAAAATTGTAATATGGTGAAGTGTTTACATCAAACATATTAATATCTCTATTGGTTTATTAGGAGCTGGGAATGAAACATCCGCTGCACAGAAAGAAGCTACAGCTCGCCCTCCACTCCTTCACCACGCGGCAGAGTGAGAAATCCGCAGAGCTCGACTACATCTGGGTCACACGTGAGTATTCAATGATGACTGCTTTCAAATCATATATGTCTGAATTTAGGTTCAAATTCTAATCAAAGTTATATATTCAATGTTAAAAATATAATTAATACCACATTTATGAGGAAAATACACATTTATATTTATTAAAATATTGTATTTTAAAGAAAGGAGAGTTGTACCATAAAATAATACAGTAAGGTGATGTGACATACGGCTAAGTTCGGTGACCCATACTCAGAATTCGTTCTCTGCATTTAACCCATCCAAAGTGCACACACACAGCAGTGAACACACACACCGTGAACACACACCCGGAGCAGTGGGCAGCCATTTATGCTGCGGTGCCCAGGGAGCAGTTGGGGGGTTCGGTGCCTTGCTCAACGGCACCTCAGTCGTGGTATTGCCGAGACTCGAACCCACAACCTTAGGGTTAGGAGTCAAACTCTCTAACCATTAGGCCACGACTTCGTTAAAAGATGTATGAAGATGTGCTATGAAGATGTGGCATCTTCGTATGAAGATGATTAAAGAATTTATTAATCACAGGATCGAATTCAAAACCAATTCCCCAGATACCATCATTTTAAACCAATTTTGTGCTGATGAGGAATTAAAATCCCACAGTAAACTGTATGATGTCTGATGTGTCCGACTGTATGATTTGGTTGATGTATCTTGCAGGATGGCTGGACGATATCGGTTTACCTCAGTATAAAGACCAGTTCCACGAAGGCCGTGTGGACGGGAGGATGCTGCGGTACCTCACTGTGGTAAACACCTCAATATGGATCAGTCCCTTTATCGGGCTGCTCGTATTTAACTTCACACAAAGGCGTCGTTCTGATGTGGCTTTACTTTCCTCAGAACGACCTGCTGATTCTTAAAGTGACTAGCCAGCTACATCACCTAAGCATTAAATGTGCCATCCATGTGCTGTACGTGAACAAGTTCAACCCTAACTGCTTGAAGAGGAGACCGGGGGATGAGGTGAGGCAAAGCAAGCCTTTTTTTTTAAGATCAGTGTACTATAATAAAAACCTTTCTCACACCTTTCTTACTTTCTCACAGTCACAGATGCTGACGTCACCGTCAGACGTGGTGCAGTGGTCGAATCACCGTGTGATGGAGTGGCTTCGCTCAGTAGATCTAGCCGAATACGCTCCCAACCTGAGGGGTAGCGGCGTGCACGGGGGTCTCATCGTGAGTCACACTTACTGTGATTTCAAGCCAGAGCAGCAAACATGCTTACAGCCTTATGTCTTGTGCTTCCTGTCTCAACTTACACCCTTACACCGAAGCGTGTGCATGAATAATCCGCTCATTTTCTTATTTGAACCTCTAGATCCTTGAGCCGCGCTTTAACTCGGACACACTGGCGATGCTTCTGAACATCCCGCCCCAGAAGACCCTGCTGAGGAGACATCTCAACACCAACTTCAACTCTCTAGTGGGAGCTCAGTCTCAGCTGGAGAAACAGGAATACATGGAGTCTCAGAGCTACACACCTCTCTCCACTACAGCTAAAGTCCGGGTACTGCATCTGTCTCAGCTTTCACTCTGTAGTTCACTCCCAGAACTGACTGAGCTCATTGTATACAGATCATCAATCCATACTCAAATTAGCTGAACAAGGCTTTCTAGGCAGAGCTGAATTCTGCAGGAAGGTAGAAGGTAGACATTGCATCCTCCTATAAAAAAATCCTCACTATTTAAGATAAACTCAACTCAGCCTTAGGAACACCGGACTTGAAGTGCAATGAAAATGGGACAAAAGGTCTAGACCAGGGGTCGGCAAACTTAAACACTCAAAGAGCCATTTGGACCCGTTTCCCACAGAAAAAAAAAAAAACACAGGCAGCCACAAAACCCTTTGACATCTAAAATGAAGATAACAGCCGCATATGTCGGGTTTTACCTTTATGGAAAGTATAGAAAAAAACTGTAGTGTGTTCATTATGAAATCAATGAACTGCTACCGAGTAAACGAAATTTAATTTCTGTAAGCAAACAAAAATATTTTGAACAGTTTGAACTAACCTTAACAAAAAAGACGCTGCATTGAAGGTTACGTTCAAATAAAATGTTCAATGTCTAATTGAGTCCTCTACGTATTCATGACATCAAAATTTTAACTTGCCGTCTGCAGCAAAACAAAAATGCGTCTGCTTCTGTGTGTCGGATTTCGCAAGTCTGCAGTTATGACGTATATTTTGAGCGACAAACAAATTAAACACGGTTTATTTTAATGTTACAAGAGCATCATGATCTCAGAATTTAGAATTACATTTTTTAAAAAAACTAACTAACTGAAATAAAATAAATTGAAATTAAATATTTATTTTCCAAATCTACATTGAGCCGCAGCAGAGGGACGAAAGAGCCACTTGAGGCTCCGGAGCCGCGGGTTGCCGACCCCTGGTCTAGACGAATTAAAACGATCTAAACCTGCTGAGATTGGCACTGTGAACAAATCCTTGCTAGAAATATTCTGTCAAAATCGTTAGAAGCGTCGTTGTTTATTAAAGTTTTTGATGGCTGAATATTTGCGTCTATGTTTATAATCACTGTTGCTTTTCACTCTCTTTTTCCTCCAGCCAAAAAAAATCGGGTTCTCCAATTTTAGCCAGCTCCGAAAGAAGCGCCCTGACGACCCTAGCAACTACATCTGCCCCCTGGAGGCACCGAAGGTTCTGCCGCTGCTTAGCGATTCCCAGCAGCCCAACTCGGGCGTACAGGAGCGGGACCCTGAGAGGACGGAACAGGTGGGGCCGGTACTGGGCTCGAACTAAACTAACCACCCACCTCCCCCTGAGCTCACCACCAACTACCCTCCCATTCACTCATTCCCTGATCTCCTGGGCCACACCTCCTCAGTGCCATCATCTAATCCCACCATCCTCCACTCACCGACACGACGTGTTACCGAGTGACGAAGACAGACTCACTGTGAACTCTGAGCTTTCATAATTGTATGATTTACTGCGATGATCATATCACGTCACGTCATCATCTTCCATTTTAGAATTTTGTGCTGTTTGGGGAAAACAGGATTGATGACCTTGTGCAATATTTGTACATGTATTTAATATTTATAGTGAGGAATTTGAACAGGAATCAATTTTAGGGATCATTTTTATATCTTTTCCATATTCAAGGGGATATTTTTATAGACCATGGATACACCGCTTCATATTGCGAAGCACTTTTGTATATATTTATAAATGGGTAAAAAAGATGAAATCTATGAAATATAATAATCAATAAACCTAATCCATCACTCACTATATGTTACGGTTGATTTTATTTTCCCAGATAAGTCCTAATTTATAATAATGAATGAATCTCGCAATTGTACAGTACATTACAGTTTATGTCAAAGTGAATCCAGTTCATTTATAAAGTCCATAATAAAGTGCATTAGAAACACACTGACCTGCATGAATAACATTCATCCTTTTACTAATGGATCTGGCAACCCGTTTTTCACGTAGGAAAAAAGCATCATGCGCTTAAAGTTTGTTTCAAAATGGAATAAGTTTTTTTTAGAACGTCTATATTTCTAATTTCTTACAATTTGTTAATTCTCATTTTTATAAAAATTTAATTTCATTCTGTTTTAATGGGTTTTAATATTGTTTTATTTATGTTGCCTGGTTATTCCCCCTAAATGACTTTCCATTGTATTATTAGCATTATTAGCATGAAGAGAAAGTAATCAAAGAAAGTTAATTAAATTTTTTTAATAATATATTTTTCATCATGTCACACTGCATAATTTCCCTCATAGTCTAAATTAATTTCAGATTTTTGTTCTCTTCAAACATAACAGCTTGAAATTGATGTAAATCTTTCAAGCATGTAAACAGACAACGTAAACATTCGCCTGTTATCTTTTACCATCCGCAAAAAAGGAGGGTGCAAACTTTTGCACTCAACTGTGCAAACTAGAAGATGTTTTATTTTTTAATGATGCTTGCATCCAGTCCATTTATCAACCGTTGTTGTGCTTAAGTGTTAATTAGCTGCATTATTTCAAAGGTTTTCAATGTTTTCTTGGTTGGTGTTTGATGACTGGCTCGACGTTTCAGATGCAGATAACCAAAGGAGCAGTGATGCAGATTGAAGCATTATCAGAAGGCATTAACCACCTCACAGTGAGTGTTTCTCATCCTTCTGCTGTAATTATACCTCTGGCTCATTAACACCCTAATAAAGTTGTGTTTGCTGTTTTGAACATATGATTATTCAATTCATCTCCTGATAAGAAGGAGCTACAGCTTCATGTGTTTAGTTTTTGTTCTCTTCATATCAGCTCATATAAAGCCAATGAAGTAACCATGTTGTCCTGGAGGTTAAATACATGGATGTGGTAGATCAGTGGCATTGGACTACAGATCAGATGGCTGTGAGTTCAACACCCAGGTCCACCAAGCTGCCACTGCTGGGCCCCTTAGCAAGGCCCTTAACCCTCAGTTGCTCAGTTGTGTAACATAAGATAAAAATGTATGTCGCTTTGGATAACGGTGTCTGCTAAATGCCGTAAATGTGTGATCCAGAATTACAGGCTTCTGGGTTTCAGTTTTAATTATTAAAAGCCTTGAAAAATTGTAAGGGGAAAAAAGATATTTTATAGTTTAAAGACCAATGAAGAAAAATCTTAGTGTCAGGAGCTCACAGGATTAGACACAAGTACAAGAGAGATTTTTACTTAAGTAGTAGTTAAAAAAAAAAAATCCAAAAAGTCACACAAAATTCTGGGCCAAAAAAACAAAGTAAAAACAAACAGAGAACAGATCACACAAAACAAGAGGATTAGCAGCGTTGCGACAAAGATTACCGTATGCACGAGGGTTTAAATAAGTGAACTAACCACAGGGAAGGTAATATACAGAAATGTGCAGGTAATAAGGACATGTGACGGAAACAGGAACTGACAAAACAGGTAGAAACAGGAGATAAAAACAATTAAAAATTGGTGTTGTAAACAAAATAAATTAAAAATGCAGCATCACTATTAAAACAGAAAAGGAAAAGGTTGAGTTTAAAAATCTGATTTATACCATTTCTGGCAGAAAACAGACAAAACTAACAAAACGTTTTTCTGCCAATTTATTCGCTTTGACTTTGACAGAAATGCAATATACAAAATACAAAAAGATATACAAAATATTTTATAGTCTGCTTTTATTCCTTGTCCTGCAATATTCTGTGCCTGCAAAGATTGTACTGTAAGTCAGTTTAAAAAGAAGGCCGTCTGTCTAAAAGTGTTTAAATCCTCGCTAGATAACTGATTTACTGATTACAATAAACAAAAAGGGAATTTTACCTCAGGTCATGAGACAGAGACCGATGTGGATGATGCTGACGAAGTAATGATAAGTTTTAGTGTCAACTTTTATAATTTGTAGTAACGTTGTTTTTTCATGAGTAGATTAGGATGTGTTTTCTCCTTTTTCACTTTTAATATGATTTTTTAATTTTTTTTTTTTTTTTTTTTTTTTAAGAAAATATATGTAAATATTGTTTATAACATTTCTACAGTATTCCACATACATGAGCTCACAGATACCCAGAACTGGAGCTTTACTGGGACTAACATACATAATAAGAAAATAAATAAGACAAATAAGACATTTGTTAAGTCAGAAAAATCGTTTGTTTTTAGAACTACAGTATATAAAGTACAAAGGGGGGCACGGTGGCTTAGTGGTTAACACGTTCGCCTCACACCTCCAGGGTTGGGGGTTCAATTCCCACCTCCGCCTTGTGTGTGTGGAGTTTGCATGTTCTCCCCGTGCCTCGGGGGTTTCCTCCGGGTACTCCGGTTTCCTCCACCGGTCCAAAGACGTGCATGGTAGGATGATTGGCATCTCTGGAAAATTGTCCGTAGTGTGTGATTGCGTGAGTGAATGAGAGTGTGTGTGTGTGCCCTGTGATGGGTTGGCACTCCGTCCAGGGTGTATCCTGCCTTGATGCCCGATGATGCCTCCCCGTGACCTGAGGTAGTTCGGATAAGCGGTAGAAGATGAATGAATGAATAAAGTACAAAAGGTGCAAATCTGGCCACACGTATAAGATTAAAAAAAAAAAGAATTAGAATATAAATGGTGACCTGGAATCTGACCTGCAGAATGAGAATGAGATTAAAGGAATTACAGACAAACTGATCCTAAGTCATAATAATGACACTCCAGGTCTAAGAGTGGCTTTTTTGTTTTTGCGCTCTAACTCCAGCCATTGCTTCACCTCTCGCTTCCAGCACTTACTCAGCCGAGACGTCCTTCTGAGGGGAATGAGACGCAGCCACACTGCCATGGTGTGACCCGACGCCGCTCGGCTAACACCGCTACCTCCCTGACCTGCATCAGACCCCGGTTTCCTCACTGATAACCCACAGCATCCCTGACACTTGATCCAACCTTCAGCTCACACCTCACACCTCAGCCTAACAAACCACCTTCCAGAAACAGACTGAATCTGATGGCACTCGAACACCGGAGCTTGTCCAACACTCAATACACACCCACTACACCGCGCCGAGCTTCAGTCACACTGCCATCATTACTGTCATCTTTAGTAAATTGTATCAGTAGTACTTTTCTGTGTGGATGTATAATAAAATATATATATATATATATATATATATATTTATATATATAAGGTAAGCACAGAGTTCTATAGGTTTAAGGTACAGTATATTTAAATGTATATTTTCATATGCATGATGTATTTTTGGATTAGGTTTAACAATTTAAAAATAAATTATAAAAATTTAATGATAAAATAATCTTGATAAATACTTCATTGAGCTTTGAATATTTCTGGACACTCCACTAGTATATCCCATACATCATGAGTATTTTAGTGTTATTATTATTATTTTTTTAAATATTTTAATGGACTGTCACCTTATACATCTTATACACGTAGCTGTAAGTAATCTGTACTTAAATAAATGTATTGTTACATCAAAAGAATCAGCTTCCTGCACTTAAAGATGAACGATCCCAGCGCTCGTCAAACCCTGCATAAAATTGGTCTGATTCTCGTAGTCTATTAGCTTGATTTGTTATTAGCCTCTGTAGCTAACAAATAAGACAAGCTTATGGCCAACGATTGGCAAAGCAAATGTAGGTCGACTCAGACTTTGGACACAAACTACTCTCTGCTGATTAATTCCAAATGATGGAGAGAGAAGGGGGCACGGTGGCTTAGTGGTTAGCACGTTCGCCTCACACCTCCAGGGTCCGGGGTTCGATTCCCGCCTCCGCCTTGTGTGTGTGTGGAGTTTGCACGTTCTCCCCGTGCCTCGGGGGTTTCCTCTGGGTACTCCGGTTTCCTCCCACGGTCCAAAGACATGCATGGTAGGTTGATTGGCATCTCTGGAAAATTGTCCCTAGTGCGTGATTGCGTGAGTGAATGAGAGTGTGTGTGTGTGCCCTGCGATGGGTTGGCACTCCGTCCAGGGTGTATCCTGCCTTGATGCCCAATGACGCCTGAGATAGGTACAGGCTCCCCGTGACCCGAGGTAGTTCGGATAAGCGGTAGAAGATGAATGAATGAATGAATGAATGAATGAATGAATGATGGAGAAAGAAACTAATATATTACTTTTGCTTAAACTATTGATTTATGGACGATTTACTTTACGAAGACAAAACACCGTGTTCATAAACACAGTGGCACAGTAAAGTCTCTAAACATTAAAGTGCAATGTTATTGAAACAAGCCCATGTTTGTCCTTTTTGTTACAAATCCCTCTAATAATGGATGCAAATTTGTACAAACAGCTTTAAGCCAAAAAAAAAGGATAAGCCAAAAGTAAACGAGACTTTACTTACGAGTCTAACAAGAAGACTCCCACTGAGCAGATGGACGATTCTGTTTCTGGGAGGATCCCAGTTTGTTATTCTGCCTTAAACTAGTTTTTTGATAGGAATCCAGCGAGAAGAAGAAAGAGCTGGACAGCGTTTCTCTTTCCCCAAACACAAAAGAAAGACTGATCCTGGTGAGTATTTCAGCTAAAATGACTTAGCATGTTGTCAATAAGCTAAGATCTGATTGACCTTGTTATTGACTGTCACTACTTGTTTAACTAAATTAACCTCGTAGGAAAAAAATAACAATATTGTATATGATTTGTCCCAAATTTGAATCATGATCGAATCTCATTTTCATAGTGCATCAGGGAAACAACTCTTTGACCCAGGATCAACCAAGATGAACCAAACAGAGAGCCAAACCAAGAACAAACCCAGGGTATTCCAGTCCCTTTGGTCCAGCTCCAATAAACCCTCAACTGCATCATACTGCTCCCTGTTTAGCGACTGTATTCATGTAGCTACATCCAGGACCTGTGAGTATCTTCACTTCACAGACCCAGATAAGAAGTTCTGGCCAAGCGGAGCGGTCCTGCGGGAGATCTTCCTAATGAATTACATCCAGCGCAGCTTCCAGCTGAACCTTACCAATACCTTCAGCTGCACTGTGATGAATCATGGACAGAGGTTCCTTTTAGGGACCGATTGGGTCTGGGCTGTGCTGGACCCAACCAGTAAAAACCCCAGAATCCAGATTGCTGTGCAGGTCCTACACCTTGCAGAGAACACTCAGGAGGATTTTAAGGAACATTCCAGCCTAGAGATAGAACCGTTTCAAGGGACCAGAGCTGAAAGACTGGTGGAGTTCTGTGCTGGAATTGGGAGGAGCTGCTTTGCTTTGTTCCTCTTCTTTGGAAATACGAAGAATCCTGGGAACATCTGCGGACTGCTGAGTAACAACCTGCATCAGGCCCTTGGGAAGTGCGTTAGAATTGATCAGAAGTTTATTGAGGGGTTTTTCAAAGGGGCCAAGGGTTTTGTTACTGCCACTGGGATGCTGCAAGCGGTGGCTAGTAAGAAGGATAATGACCCTCTCACCATGCTTGTCAAGTTCACATAACGTTATAAGACTCATGTTCACCGTCATCAGCTGCTTTTGCTAATTACACATGCCAAAACTGAGGACCATTGGGACAGACAGACTTATATTTTCATAGTTATTTCACAATGCTTTATGATTTATTTACTTTTGGACATTAGACATATTCACACACACACACACACACACACACACACAGAGACATACACACACACCCAGACCCACACACATACTCACACACACACACACACACACACACACATACACACACACCCAGACCCACACACACATACACACACACCCAGACCCACACACACATACTCACACACAGACATACACACACACACACACACACACACAGACATACACACACACCCAGACCCACACACCTACTCACACACACACACACACACACACACACACACACACAGACATACACACACACCCAGACCCACACACCTACTCACACACACACACACACACACACACACACACACAGACATACACACACCCAGACCCACACACACATACTCACACACACACACACACACACATACTCACACACACACACAGACATACACACACAGACCCACACACACATACACACACACACACAGACACACACACACCCAGACCCACACACACATATCTCACACACACACAGACACACACATATCTCACACTCACACATACACACACACAGACACACACTCACACACACACACACACACACACACACACAGTCCAGCACCAGCTCTTTGTCCAAACTTCATTTGTAGAAACAGAATTCGAGACTGTGACTCACTGCTAATGAGTAGATTTCAGGAAGATTTCAGCCATAAATTCTCAGTGTTCAATACAATTTGCTCACAGCGAAACCAGGAACTAAGCTTCAATGACTTGTTATTAGCTTCATCTCTACAGAAGCAAACAAAACGTATAAATAAGCTTGCTTTTGACATTTTCTGTCTAAATGCATGTTTAAAGTAACTCAATAAATATTTTGCAACTAAACTGAAAATTTGAGAATGGGATGCATGTTTAAGGAATGTACTCATGGGGGCCATTGTAGATTATGGTTGTACCTCCCAGGTTGTAGGTTTGATTCCTACCTCTGGTCTGTGTGTGTGACACTGAGGATGAAGGTCTAATGAGGAGTTTTCTAGTTTCCTCCCAGTTCAAAGACGTGTTGTAGGCTGACAGACATTTTTAAACTGTCTGTTGTGTGTGTGTGTGTGTGTGAATGTGTGTATATATATATGTGTGTATGTGTGTATGTGTGTATGTGTGTGTGTGTGTGTGTGTGTGTGTGTATGTGTATGTGTATGTGTATATGTGTGTGTGTGATGGATTGACACTCAATCCAGTTCATCCCCTGCCTTCTTCCTCAAGTCCCCTAGGATAGTCTTCCTCACAGCCCTGTGTAGGATAAGATGCACAAAACATGGATGGATGTATAATTATATACATATTATAATAAAATACTCCATTACGTATGGACAATAAAGCTGAGTGAATGTTTCCATCCAGAACTGGATTAATGTTCTACCACAGCATGTCCTGATACGGATTATTCCACTTCTATCTCTGCCAACAATTATTCATTAAAATTAAAAAATTATTTATGAACATCATTATCAAGTAGTGATGGGAGGTTCGGGAACATAAAACGTACATAAAATCTTGTTACAGAATAAAAAAGACCAGATATTGAGAAGCTTCATGTAAGGGTTTATGTTGGCTGTAGCTTCCTAGATGTCGGATGTCGGATGGCGTCATGGGGCATCAAGGCAGGATACACCCTGGACGGAGTGCCAACCCATCGCAGGGCACACACACACACACACTCTCATTCACTCACGCAATCAGACACTACGGACAATTTTCCAGAGATGCCAATCAACCTACCATGCATGTCTTTGGACCGGGGGAGGAAACCGGAGTACCCGGAGGAAACCCCCGAGGCACGGGGAGAACATGCAAACTCCACACACACAAGGCGGAGGCGGGAATCGAACCCCCAACCCTGGAGGTGTGAGGCGAACGTGCTAACCACTAAGCCACCATGTCCCCCATTTTTTACATCTTGTTGTTTTATTTAGTTTTTAAAAAATTGTGTTGTTTATTAACAGTCGACGCCAAACCTTGTTATTGTGTGCATTTCTGTCCTTGCTCCTGTGTTTTATGATTTTTTTTTTTCATTTGCCTATTTTTTATTTAGTATTGTTGTTTGCTTATAGCCTAACCTGTGCCTGTACCTGACCTTTAATTTTGCCTAACGCTTTTGGATCTGTCTGCCTTCAAAACTGATTTAACTGCAGATACATCCCAGGGCCACCAAGCTGGGCCCCTGAGCAAGGCTCTTAACCCTCAATTGCTCGGATGTATAAATGATATAAATGTAAGTCGAACATCATTATCAAGTAGTGATGGGAGGTTCGGTTCTTTTCCGCGAACCGGTTCTTTCGGACAGTTCGTTTTAATGAACCAGTTCAATAATCCAGTTCACCAGTTCTTTTACGTCCTGACGTAATGACGTAAATTCCTTCATCCCGCCGCTGCCGGCAGATATTAATACAATCAATTTAACACATTTGAGAAGTTCTTTGTAATCATAACTTTAGTTGAATACGTTTCTTACATTTAAGTTTTGCAACTAAAACACCCAGTACAGGCATTGATGTGCAAACGTGTGTGTTTTACGTGTCTTAACTGGTTCATCCAGTTCACTAAAAAGAACCGGTTCAAAAGAACGATTCGTTCACGAACTGGCCATCACTATTATCAAGCTCATGGTATCACGTGCGTTATAGCAGCTATAACATATAGCATTGTAGCATGCTGAAACTGGAGACTCCTTCCTTTCATGTTACTTGTAAAAAATAAACACCCACAGAAAACTTTGCTATATCATAAAATGTTGTATCTCCCACAGAAGTCCACCTGAATTAATCATTAATATAGAAATTATAATATATCAGAACAAATCTATTAATGTATACATATGTTTTGTAGCTGCACCACTAACAGAGTTGCTGTTATATAAAGTTAATATAAAATAAAAACAGATTTTTTTTATTGATTTATTTTTGTATGTACAATACAGATATTCTTGAATATTATATCCAACACAGTGGCTTTATTGATGTAATAAAATTTATTTTACAAACGCATCTGATGACGTTAGCGTGGGTGTTAGTATGTGAAGGTGTTTTGTGGGCCGTAGCCGAGTTTGGTGAGATTTGGGAGGCACGCGTTCTGGATCATCGGGGGCGGGCCACACATCACGATCAGCACATCATTGGATGGAGGAGGAAGGTGAGCTTTCAGCATTGATGTGTCCACAAATCCTGTGCTGTACTTCCAACCTGGGGCATCAACAGAAACAATAACACTGAGATATACAAGGTTCTTTTGGTTGGGTGTCCACAAAATGTGGATACATACAGTATATATATAAGATAAAATAAGATAAGATAAGGGGGGCACGGTGGCTTAGTGGTTAGCATGTTCGCCTCACACCTCCAGCGTTGGGGGTTCGATTCCCGCCTCCGCTTTGTGTGTGTGGAGTTTGCATGTTCTCCCCGTGCCTCTGGGGTTTCCTCCAGGTAGCTATAGATTATGTTGGTGATGCTTGTGTTTTTACCTTGTGGAGGTCGATCTAGCGTGTACCACAGGTGGACTTTATCAGGGTGAGTCTTCCCGAATTCTTCCAGTTCCTTCCTTAACAGGATGTCCTTCTCTGTCTGTGAACAGTAGTTACAGTGTTGGCAAATATAAAACGTACATAAAATCTTGTTACAGAATAAAAAAGACCAGATATTGAGAAGCTTCATGTAAGGGTTTATGTTGGCTGTAGCTTCCTAGATGTCGGATGGCGTCATGGGGAATCAAGGCAGGATACACCCTGGACGGAGTGCCAACCCATCGCAGGGCACACACACACTCTCTCATTCACTCACGCAATCAGACACTACGGACAATTTTCCAGAGATGCCAATCAACCTAACATGCATGTCTTTGGACCGGGGGAGGAAACCGGAGTACCCGGAGGAAACCCCCGAGGCACGGGGAGAACATGCAAACTCCACACACACAAGGTGGAGGCGGGAATTGAACCCTGAACCCAGGAGGTGTGAGGCGAACATGCTAACCACTAAGCCACCGTGCCCCCCATTTTTTACATCTTGTTGTTTTATTTAGTTTTTAAAAAATTGTGTTGTTTATTAACAGTCGACGCCAAACCTTGTTATTGTGTGCATTTCTGTCCTTGCTCCTGTGTTTTATGATTTTTTTTTTTCATTTGCCTATTTTTTATTTAGTATTGTTGTTTGCTTATAGCCTAACCTGTGCCTGTACCTGACCTTTAATTTTGCCTCACGCTTTTGGATCTGTCTGCCTTCAAAACTGATTTAACTGCAGATACATCCCAGGGCCACCAAGCTGGGCCCCTGAGCAAGGCTCTAAACCCTCGATTGCTCGGATGTATAAATGATATAAATGTAAGTCGCTCTGGAGGCGTCCTCTGATCCTTCTCTTACCTGACATGGTACAGTACATAATATCACAGCAAATAATACAATGTGGATGGCTAAATTTGTAATTGTTATTTATTCCTTATTAGCACATTTCTAATGGGTTTATCCTAAATGTATATAAACCACAGTTAAAATGAAGTGACACACTAAAATCATGGTATTAAAATGTGTCGGCACTTGAGTGTTGCTCAGTAACACCGTAATAAATTATTGCGGTTTTCATATGGGTTAAAATGAGCATTTTATAAATCATTAATATGAATCTGTAGGTATGACCTGGTCCATCATTACAGATGAGGTAAATATGCATCACTCAGCACAGTTAGCTGGCTAGTTTGTTGTTAACATATTGATAACATATTGTTAACATATAGCATATTGATATTACCTCTGGATATCCTTACATCTGGAATATTCTTCTTGGGGATATTCCAGAAATAAGGAAAGCATGGTTTTGCACTAGAAGGTAATTAACGGCTCAAGGGCTGTGGTGGCTAAAGTGGTTAAGGCTTTGGGTTGTTGATCGGAGGATTGGGGTTCAAGGCCCAGCACTGCCAAGCCGCTACTGTTGGGACCTTGAGCAAGCTCCTTAACCCTCCCTGCGTCAGGGCCACTGTATCATAGCTGCCCTTGTGCTCTGACCCTAACATCCTCAGTTGGGATATGCGAAGAAAGTACTGTGCTGTACTGTATATGTGACGATAATAAAGACTTCCAAGCCATCCAGCGCAGCAGTGCTAAATAAAAAAAAATTCAATTGTGACTTACCTGGTTGGCGAAAATAAGTGTGCACTTGGTATCGTCTGTAGGATCCGCTGTGATAGCGTGGATAAGCTGCAGCATTGGCGTGACACCTGTAGATACATGACCAACAACATCAGATACAGTATAACCTGAGCCTGTATGCACTTATACCCTGTTTCAAGAGATATATATGTACAAGTGTATGTTATTCTTGTTGACCTGTGCCACCAGCGATCATTCCCACATGTTTAAACTTCCTCAGCTTAGCATCAGACTTTTTATCAGCTCGTATAGCAAAGCGACCTTAAACAGAAATAATATATCACTGAGAATTCAGTTCACACTCAGAATAAACTCTTGTTGCAATATTTTGTAGAAGACTGAAACACTTCTGCCCTCTGTTGGTTATAAATTGAGGGTAGCAGTTAAACTTATTCTCACTCTCTCTCTCTCATTTTCTACCGCTTATCCGAACTACCTCGGGTCACGGGGAGCCTGTGCCTATCTCAGGCGTCATCAGGCATCAAGGCAGGATACACCCTGGGCGGAGTGCCAACCCATCACAGGGCACACACACACACACACTCTCATTCACTCACACAATCACACACTAAGGACAATTATCCAGAGATGCCAATCAACCATGCATGTCTTTGGACCGGGGGAGGAAACCGGAGTACCCGGAGGAAACCCCCGAGGCACGGGGAGAACATGCAAACTCCACACACACAAGGTGGAGGCGGGAATCGAACCCCCAACCCTGGAGGTGTGAGGCGAACGTGCTAACCACTAAGCCATTGTGCCCCCTAAACTTATTCTCATTTCAGTTAATTGAACTTTGCTGTTATTATTATTATTATTATTATTATTATTATTAGTTTCATTCTTCTAGCACTGTATTAATCTTCGCTCTTCCTTACCCTTGCCGTTGTAAACCAGAAGGCCGTTTGGTCCTCGGAAGTCGATGGTGTCTCCGATCTTCATATCATTCAGGTATTGAGACATTTTGCCCCCATCAGGGTAGTTTGGGTGTGTGTTTTTGTAATATACCTAATTTTTAAAAACAAAAAGTGTAAATCACGTCTCTATAAGGAAGACAAGGGTGTGACAAATAATTTGAACGCCATTTCATATAAAGTTCAATATAAATCTAAAGAGTTATTGTCAATTTCGTAGTGAAATCGACAATACATTAAATTTACTTCCTACCTTTATGACCAGATCAACGTGTCCCTGGTCCTCATCACTGGAGACAGGAGTGTAAGCTCTGATCACCAGATTCCCATTGATTTTGGCAGACAGGTACACATGCTGACCTTTTAGGGTGAAAACAAAAGAATCGATATTAATATAGCTCCCTTTATCACCAAGGACACAAAGAAAACATTTCCTAAAGCTAAATAACAACAGCTTCATTTCTAATCTCTCAAACGTAAACTAGCATGCTAATAACCATACAAGCTAGCTGGATGTTAACTGTGATGCCACTGAAGCTTAAAAGCTTCTACAAATGAAATAAACAAATTAAAATAAAGTACAGACAGTAAAAAGTTCAATCAGAGTTAGATACTGTTGAGAAAAGTGTGAGAGTTCGTACCAACTGGAAGCCCGAGCACATGAAGAGATGACGGGAGACCGAAGCGAAACCTTTTCGTGTCATGTGTTATGTCCTGTCACGATCAAACCAAACAAAAAAAGACAAGCTATTTTTAACTAAATACTGAATCAGTCGAGTGACAATAAAGCTTTATTCATAAAATAATTAAATGTAATCAGATATGATGGTAAGAATGAGACCTGATTCCAGCATTCAGCTAGCTTGTAGAGTTATATAGGTATTAGCATGCTAGCTAATGTTTGAGAGATTGTTAGCTTTAGCTAACATTTTACTGTGCTAATTGTTTATGAGGTGATAGCGGTAAATGTTTATCATTGCTAACAACAACAACAAAAAATAAGAGTTTCTGCTTTGTAAGTTTAAACTGAGCGAAGAAAGAGAAGAAATGCTACGATCGTTTATTACGCGTTCATTTCTATAAAGATCATAACGTATGTATGCATGCGAGAAAAGTTCAACTCTGAAATAAAGACTGTCTAGAAATCAATTTAATAGTATTATAATTGTTTTACCCTGCTATGATAAGATTAATTGGGTTCATTTGATATCATTCAGCATCATCAGATTATACCGTTCCAGTTACCTTGACTTTATTTACTCTAGTAGATGTTTAATAAAGTCATTTATTTATGCCATACTGTGTATTTAATAGCAGTAGTATGATCATTTTAGACTTTTCAGTTAGTGTTTATTCCATTTTCTTCACGACTCACCTCCTTCTCTATGAGGGGCAGCGGATATTTAACACTGGGATCCTGTAGTGTTTTAGGGAACTTGCTCACTTTTTTTCTACTTTCAGAGTTTCCTGATTTCAGGAAGAAGAAGAGAACGGTGACTAACACTGCGGCGAGACCAATCAGCACAGGACACGTCTATAAAATATAATTCAATGAAAATTTTATTTGTATAGCATTTTAAACAATTAATATTTTCACAAATCACATTGTCACTTTACAGCACATGAATTGTTTATGTGCATTTATTTAAATTTATCCCTAATGATTTCTCAGCTTCCGGGTACTCCGGTTTCCTCCCCCGGTCCAAAGACATGCATGGTAGGTTGATTGGCATCTCTGGAAAATTGTCCGTAGTGTGTGATTGCGTGAGTGAATGAGAGTGTGTGTGTGTGTGTGTGCCCTGTGATGGGTTGGCACTCCGTCCAGGGTGTATCCTGCCTTGATGCCCGATGACGCCTGAGGTAGGCACAGGCTCCCCGTGACCCGAGGTAGTTCGGATAAGCGGTAGAAGATGAGTGAGTGAGTGAGGGTTTCTCAGCTTGAGGTGACTGTGGCAAGGAAAAACTCCCTTAGGAACCAGACTCTAAAGGGAACCTCATCCTCATTTGAGTGACACCAGAGAGTGCGATTATAACTTATTATAAACACTGGAGAGAGATTTGTAACACATTTTAATACCATGGTCCTATCTGGACCGTATTTATATCAAATGATCCATCAATTAATATTGAACAATGTAGATAGATAGATAGATAGATAGATAGATAGATAGATAGATAGATAGATAGATAGATAGATAGATAGATAGATAGATAGATAGAATTTTTTTTTTAATAATTCTTATTTTAGTTTCTTGAATTACTTTGTGCATGTGTGTATTCTTAAGTGTACGTGCAATGTCAAACGCACTGTGAAGCACTTTGGTCAGCCATGTGGCTGTTTGTAAATGTGCTATACAAATAAAGTTGAACTTGAACTTGAACTTGTCCATAGTGTGTGATTGTGTGAGTGAATGAGAGTGTGTGTGTGTGCCCTGCGACGGGTTGGCACTCCGTCCAGGGTGTATCCTGCCTTGATGCCCGATGACGCCTGAGATAGGCACAGGCTCCCCGTGACCCGAGGTAGTTCGGATAAGCGGTAGAAGATGAATGAATGAATGAATGAATGAAACTGAATGAACTGTAATTAATTGTGTCTACACTCACCTGTAGAGTAGCAGATTGCTGAATATAAAATGTGTACTTAATACAACCGTTATAGGAATATCAGAATATACAGAATGTGATTTCTTAGCAAGAGATTTAAACATCTGTAAATCCTAGAGCATTTATTTCTGAATAACACTGTGTTCATATCTGCAGTAGTCTGTTAGTGTCTTAGTGTTACTTAGTGTTAGTCACTGAGACAATTGAGAAGAATGTTATAAGGAAAGTTATAGTCTTACCAGCTCCATGTTCTCGTGTCTGATCTGTACGCTTGTGCGTTTAGCTTCTACTTCGTGCCTCACCTCGACTCTGACCTTTGCACTGAGCCATTTCAAAAATCAGAGTAAAGGTAAGCCGTCACGCTCTATCCAATCACGACACGGCATTCGTGGTGCTTTCATGATTTGGCCAGTGGTAGCTGATTATTTGAGTGAACCGAGCTGTGAATGGGAATGATGTACGATCACACCACGGCCTCGTGAGAGAAGATGGTCAACACTCGTGTTTAGATCTCAGGAAAGTAAGTTTTGTATCTGAATGTGTGGAATACAGCAGTCCTGAATGATCTTATTTAATGTTTCAGTATTCGGCCTGCGATTATTCGTTTCTATATTCTTGATTAGTTTCAGGTTTATTGTCATGTGCGTAACACTGCACGCTTTCACACTGCACTCAAACCCGGGTTATCGTCGTTCTGAAGCCCGCTTTTAACCCTGGGTAGAGGAAGCGTTTTCTTAGTTAGCTCCCAAACTTTGGGAAATGTTCGGAGCTCAGACACACTTTCCCAGTTTAAATGTAGATTACAGTAAAAACCTATCTCTTTAGTCAGGCGTACACATAATACATCCCATAATATTGTGCACTATTACATTCATTCATTCATACATTCATCTTCTACCGCTTATCCGAACTACCTCGGGTCACGGGGAGCCTGTGCCTATCTCAGGCGTCATCGGGCATCAAGGCAGGATACACCCTGGACGGAGTGCCAACCCATCGCAGGGCACACACACACTCTCATTCACTCACGCAGTCACACACTACGGACAATTTTCCAGAGATGCCAATCAACCTACCATGCATGTCTTTGGACCGGGGGAGGAAACCGGAGTACCCGGAGGAAACCCCCAAGGCACGGTGAGAACATGCAAACTCCACACACACAAGGCGGAGGCGGGAATCGAACCCCCAACCCTGGAGGTGTGAAGCGAAGATCAATATTTAATCGTATTAATCAAAGTAATATTTTGAAAACGAGTTTTACATTTTTTTTCATTCGCATAGTTTTAAATTTCATTTTTTATTTCATTCCATTTTTAAGTCGTGTTTCTATAATTCTTTATCTCTTCCAATCCAGATCAAATTAAATATGAAAACCTGGTACTGAGACATGACCCAGGTTTGTAGCCATTATAGATACTATATATACAGTCATGTGAAATAATTAGGGCACCCCATTAAATATTTAGTTGTTTATAATGAAATGTCAACATGTCAGTTTCTGATTACTGTTTTATTTTGTTCCTGTAGATGAAAGTCACATTTCACCTATTAAACAAGAGAAACTTAGTGAAAGAGAGTCCTTTGTATTTACTGGGATGAAAAAAAATAAAAATAAAAAGATATACCATGTTGGATATTTATTGCAATATAAAATGAACCAATTGCTGAGTAATAAAAGGATATGGGCACTAGAGGGCAGTGTAAGTTCATGAGAGCATAAATTATCACTGGTGAATCAACAGGTCTTGTTCAGAGAAAGTGGAAATGCTTGAAGCCTAGAAATGAGATTTTTTTTGTGAGTTTTATAATTTGAATTTTTATTTAAATTTCCCCACTGTACTATGAACAAAGGATTATCTTATCTTCTCTTGTCTTGTCTTATCTTATCTTGTCTTATCTTATCTTATCTTATCATATCTAATCTTGTCTTGTCTTGTCTTGTCTAATCTTGTCTTGTCTTATCTTGTCTTATCGAATCTTGTCTTATCCTATCTTATCTTGTCTTATCTTATCTTATCATATCTAATCTTGTCTTGTCTCGTCTTGTCTAATCTTGTCTTGTCTTATCTTATCATGTCATATTATATCATATATCATATACTATCTAGTCTTGTCTTATCTTGTCTTATCAAATCTTGTCTTATCCTATCTTATCTTGTCTTATCTTATCTTATCTTATCATATCTAATCTTGTCTTTTCTCCTCTTGTCTAATCTTGTCTTGTCTTATCTTATCATATCATGTCATATTATATCATATATCATATACTATCTAGTCTTGTCTTGTCTTATCTTGTCTTATCGAATCTTGTCTTGTCTTGTCTTATCTTATCTTATCTTGTCTGGTCTTATCTAATCTTGACTTGTCTTATCTTGTCTAGTCTTATCTAATCTTGTCTTATCTTATCATATCATATCATATCTAGTCTTGTCTTGTCTTGTCTTATTTTATCATATCTTATCTAGTCTTGTCTTATCTTGTCTTATCATATCATATCGTATCATATCTAGTCTTGTCTTGTCTTATCTTATCTTATCTTATCTTACTAATTTGAACATTTTTCCTATTTCTTGTCATGAATCAAATCATAGAGATGAATTTCATATTAATGAATTTATATATTATATATTTGGTTACTGTCATAAACCATCTTTATGAACTATAATATTAGTTTTATTATTGCTCTTGCAGTCATGGACCTGTCTAACTGATCCCTTTAATTGAACAGGTTTAATCCAAACCTCACAAACACTTTATTCTATAAATCGTTTCAGCCTGGTGAAATGTTCAGGAACAGAAATCTCTATAAGAAGTAATGTTTATGAAATAAATCTACACGTAGGATTTGAAGGGATTAGAAATGGACTTATGGGACAACACCTTTATATTTTAGATGATTATGAACAAACACTTGGGTTTGATTTCACAATTTACTTTGAAAGTAATCATTCTTATGGAGGAAAAAAATAATGATGAACTGTCTGTTGTTTTTTTTGTTTTTGTTTTTTTTTAACTTTTCTATGAATATATGAACCCCTTGTATTGTAGAGAGAAACAGACATACTGATGAAACACTACAAATTCTTTAAGAATTTTCCTGAATGTCCAGTTTCACATGAGCTTCATTTTAACCACCTGTCAGGAACTCCTGGGGCAATTCCCTACCAGACCACTAGAGGGTGTTTTTGCTGCTTCAAGGTGACATGTTTTTCCACCAGTGTCTTATTATCCCTAATGTTGTCCTCTATACCAGTCTTTGTTTGACATTGTTGGGTGTCACGCTTCGTTTCTGCATGTTATTGTCCCAGATTATGGTGTGTAACACGATTATGTTTTGTTACACGTGAATAAAATGCATGAAGAAAGTCCTGCATTTGAGTCTTGGTTTTGAAGCTCCTCAGTAAGACGTGACACCACCGCTGTGGAGCGGGACATGAGAAAGACCTTCAATCTGAACATGGACACAGATTATATCTAAAGTGGCTGATAAATCCTCCCAGAGATAAAGATCTCCGGATCTTTATAAGAAACGAGGAGTCAGGCTTCAGGAAACACTTCCTTTTCTAAGTAAGATCCAAGATTTTTTCGTTTCGTATATTAATATTGGTCACAGGGGGACACGGTGGCTTAGTGGTTAGCACGTTCACCTCACACCTCCAGGGTTGGGGGTTCGATTCCCGCCTCCACCTTGTGTGTGTGGAGTTTGCATGTTCTCCCCCTGCCTCGGGGGTTTCCTCCGGGTACTCCGGTTTCCTCCCCCGGTCCAAAGACATGCATGGTAGGTTGATTGGCATCTCTGGAAAATTGTCCATAGTGTGTGATTGTGTGAGTGAATGTGTGTGTGTGCCCTGCGATGGGTTGGCACTCCGTCCAGGGTGTATCCTGCCTTGATGCCCGATGACGCCTGAGATAGGCACAGGCTCCCCGTGACCCGAGGTAGTTCGGATAAGCGGTAGAAGATGAGTGAGTGAGAATATTGGTCACTTTGTAGATGTCTGGTTACTTGTTTTCCAAGAAAGTGGATAAGAAGTTTTTAGAGGTCGTATGAGCAGCACTGACATCACATGTATTATTATTATGCTTTG
>NC_083472.1:3610000-3617500 GCF_030014155.1 Tachysurus vachellii | reverse complement strand
TGAGGCGAACGTGCTAACACTAAGCCACCGTGCCCCCCATATAACAATAAACATAATTATATATATATATATATATATACCGCTTGACTTGTGGATTGATCTTCTGGATTTTATTAAAATCAAGGCTTTGATCCGTACTGTGAAGTATTCTGGAAGCTTGGTGTCAACGTGTCAATGCTACGAGCGAACCTGCCGCCTAAAATCGATACGTACATGCAGTGCGTGTGGGTGTGTTGGTTGTGAGAGTTGTGTTGTTGGCTGTAAGATGAGCTCCAGCTCTGCATGTGTGTGTTTATGGAGTTGACACTCACCCTTTTTGCTGATGACTGAGAGATTAGCGCTGAAGCCCCGGGCAGACACGCTGTTATCTGTCAGGAAGTGCACAACCATCACCCTGCCAAAACTCAGCACAGGGGGAGGAATGCTCTGACCGCACAAAACCACTTTTACACACACACACACACACACACAAAAGAGAGAACTACAAAGAGAGAACTATGATTCTACCAACACCATGTTGATGAGTTCATGAGAACAACATGACATTTCATCACTTCTACAATGAGTTTATGCATTATGTCATAATTTTGTATAATGGATTGTAATGGACTTTATCATATGTACGGTATCTCTTTTTCACAGCGCAGTAAAGCTTCATATTTCAGGAAGAGCAGCTTAAGTCAGCTTACCGATTTGTTCTCTGGCTTCAAAGTCTCCAAATACAGACAACGAGTCGTACCGACACCCTTCAGACTCCTCCAAGTCGAAGTCGGTAAAGTCGAGCTGAGGTAAAAAGAGGAGGAGAAGTTCTTCTATAGTGCCGTTATCACACATTATACTATATGGACTGTACACGCAGCAGATTAAAGCGTATTAGTTATGCAACATTACACTAAACATTACACCAATTACGCTGTAAATAGAGCACTGAATAATTGATGAGACAATAGAGCAGAAACGGATGTAGATCAAATGTCCGTAATGACATTTTAAAGAACAATACTGTGGCACTAGAAAACAAATCATTATAGAATTCAGTGAATACTGTATGTCCTACCAGGAATAAGCTCCTGAGGCGTTTTTGTATAATACCGTACCATCAAAAATGTGTAAATGTGGACATGTTGAAGTTTCTTGTGTAGAAGGAGTCTCCTGGAGTCTCCAAGGATAAGCGCAAGAGAAAGTCTTGAAACTTAACTCAAGTCTTAACTTGAAAACTGAAACTTATGCTGCGTCCTAAACTGCGTACGTATGCAGTATTCTACAGCGTTTTGAATATTAATAGATGTAGAATAGTGAATTCTAGCTAGAGTTCACACTGAAAATTCCAACAAGAGGGACAACACTTATTCAACCAAAAAAAACGAAGCGTGAAATGTCGGACACGTACTGTATGCGTTCGACGCTCGCGCAGATTTGCTTAGTTATTGGAAGAGGAGCGGGGTTACCAGGCGCTGACGCCGGATGAGGGAAAAAAAATCGAAATGGTCCGTGACACTCCAGGAAACAAAATGTCTTGGAAATGTCTTTTAAATGAGCACAAATCAAAGAAAAATAAAAAAATAAAAAATAAAACAAACACTGGCTTGTTTTTAGGTTGTATTCTGCTAAAGCCAAAGGCGCTACATTAACATTTGGACCTCCAGACTGCCAGGGGGCGCCCTCAACTGCATTTTTTTTAACCTTTTCTTTGTTTCTTTCTGTTTTACCACTCCATAATACACACAGATATCGAAAACTGTGTGAAGACTTTAAGTGTATCTAGTCTTTCTAGTCAGTTCTAAACATTGTTTTTACCTTCTGGTAAATTTTTGGCCTCGGTCTGTTCTAATCTTGTTGACGTTGAGATATTGTATTTTGTATCATATAGATGTTTGTTCAGTGTGGGTGGACGTTACACGATATTCCACGACAATGCCAAAATCTTTACTTTAGGAAATTAAATGCCATCGAACTGCTATGGTTTATGGTTTATGGTTCAGGATGAGCCATCATAGGAAAATAATGAACTCTGAGATAAATAATAGATTGTAGGTCTGTATCACGCCACCCCAGCCCCCAGCCACACCCCAAGTGTTTTATTACTTATTGTTTTTAAAACCGCACACCAATATTTGAATCAGTACATGCCTATCTAAAAAAGGTATACCATTCAGCCCTATTCTAATGGAAACAAGTATCACATTCTCTCTGGCCTGGAAAGCTGATCGCGAGGTCTCACTCTCACTGCATATTCAAACAGCCAATGAATGCATTCATGCCCAGAGACGAGTTGACCGTACCAGCCTCCCGGCCTGACCATGACCCTCAGGCCCTGTTACCTTGACAACATAACCCTCGCGGACGTAGATTACCCAGCGGCAGTGAGTGTCGTCGCCATAGGACCGTGGGTAGTTAGGGCTCTGCACGGTTTCCAGGGATTGAAACAGTGCCACTATGCCGCAGCTTGGGCCTGAACAAACACAAAAGAAGACGTATTGGTGGAGCCAAGCATGGTCAAGCACGGTGCACACACACACACACTTATCTCCCAGCAGACAATGCCAGTTTGCATGCAATACAAACACGGTGCGGTGTTATGTTTCTTTCCACCAGGGGTAATGTGGTGGAGAGAGAAAGTGTGGCAGTGGTGTTTTGATCCACCACTCCTGACTCTCATGGGATGTGTGTGTGTATGTGCATGCAGTCCTCTGGCATAGCTACCGTTATGGTCATGGTCCTGCCAGCACAAGGTCTCTTGGGACCCACCTGTGCTGTGTCACCTTAGAAAAAGAGCACAGACGGAGGTCTCAGGAGACAAAGCTGTCTCTAACGCCAAGCTCACACCTGTTTGGAGAGCTGCACATGCTGAACCCAGCCTGACAGAGTGTTATAAATAATAAGCACTCAAGATTAGGGATAATAGCGGACATGCAATACGTGGATACAAAGTTGGGACAATTACATGTTGCTTGTATTTATATACTAGGGAAGAACTACAAATATTTAAAAAATATTAGCTAGCTTCATAATTCCATAGATTTTCCAAAATATAATGGACATTATGACAATACAAAAAATATATATATGTCTACACAATACTCTCTCAGTGTGGTGGATTTATGGGACTTTGAGGAATTTAAACATTTAATTTGCACCCCCTGATTAGTTGAATCTGGTATTTTAGGGGCAAAGAAAACATTAAAAAGTGCAGAACATTGAGATCTCAATGACCAGGGTTGGGAACTACAGTAGTTGGTAAATGCACTGGACAAATTATTATTTATTAAATAAATAATACTTATTAAATAAGGCCACGGTGGTCTTGTCACAGGGCGCTGCTTTTCCGTGGACCACTTTAACATCCATCACTTGGTCAGAATTTACATTTGTTTTGGTTTGTTTATATAATGAAGTTTTGAGAATAGATCATCTAAAGGTTTCTTCTTCATCATCATCTTCTCTGAGATTTTTTTTTTTTTCAACACTGTCTCTTCTTGTTCATTAGGGATCCATGTGTACTTTTTTATCTGGATAATGTTTAGTGCTCTCTCTCTCTCTCTCTCTCTCTCTCACTCATCTTCTACCGCTTATCCGAACTACCTCGGGTCACAGGGAGCCTGTGCCTATCTCAGGCGTCATCGGGCATCAAGGCAGGATACACCCTGGACGGAGTGCCAACCCATCACAGGGCATACACACACACACACACACACACTCTCATTCACTCACACACTCACACACTACGGACAATTTTCCAGAGATGCCAATCAACCTACCATGCATGTCTTTGGACCGGGGGAGGAAACCGGAGTACCCGGAGGAAACCCCCAAGGCACGGGGAGAACATGCAAACTCCACACACACAAGGCGGAGGCGGGAATCGAACCCCCAACCCTGGAGGTGTGAGGCGAACGTGCTAACCACTTAGCCACCGTGCCCCCATGTTTACTGCTAAATAGATAAAATAGATTTTACAGAATAGCCCTGGGAAGACTGAAAAAAACCCAGCATGTGACAGTTGAAAAGTTGTGTTGCATCATGGCACCCATGGTAACTTACCTCCACAATGTTTGATGACTATAACAATAGGCATGTAACATAAAGACCTATACAGACAAATGTCTCTCTACTTGACAGATTTTACAGCCTTACATAGGCAAAGCAATATGTTAGGAATGAGTCCCCAGTACCTGTTTGTTGACATTTCTATTGATCACTGCCATGTTGTAGCTCTTCACTAAACATTCTTGGGATTTTTTTTTCAGTCTGAAAAACGTCTCGACTGGTCGGTGCACCCGATTTGCAACTTACCCAAAGTGTAGTCATGTTTGACGGCTCTGAAGCGAACAGAGAAGCCTGAGCCTGAGACGCTGAAATCAGACATGAACTGAAGCATGGTGGTGTTGGAATGTATGAGCAGTGGTGCAGGAGACTTGTTGCCACAAAATCGGCCTGGTTACAAATACAGATAAAGATACATGTGGTTATAAAAAAAAAAAAAAGAAAAAAAAAAGTGTGAAGAGTTATCATGTATTGCCATCCTACTGATTTCAGCCTCCAGATCTCTTTCTATATTTTTAATTGAAAAGACAGCCCCAGGGTCGTTGGTTTGATCCTAATGAGTTTCACACATTTCTCTTCATGTCTAAATGCATTTGTGCAGTGTGCTTTGCCATGGCATGCTGCCCCACTTAGGCTGTATTCCTATTTACACCCAGCGTTTCTAGAATTCTGGAAGGTCCAGTCTGGGGTGAGGTGGAAATACACTCCCCATGAGGGGGAAACACACCATGTTTTCCCTATGTTCATGCTGGTTTCCTAAAACATTCCATTGTAGGTGGATAGTCTATATTAAATTGACTACCATATTATCCAGGGTGTACTCCTAAATAGGATAATCCACTTGGAACCTGAACCCTAGCCACCCAAAGAACCCTTAAAAAACAATTTCTGATCCATACTGCCGTTCAAATCGTCATCACCTATTGGTAGGTCTTCACCAGCAAACACAGTGAGGTGGTCGCTTTGGCACAGAGGATGGTTCTCCAGGTCAAACTTTAAGAATTCCAGCAGGATTATTTTGCCACCTGGTACAGTGATATACCAGGAGAATGCCCTGCCAACAAAACATCAACCATAGTCACTGTTCCTGTACACCTTAAGAAAGAACACTGAAATGCTTAGGACTCACTTATTGTCGCTGTAGTTCAGGACTGGGTGAACTGGGTATCGTATAATACCCTCATTGCCTTTCAAAGTTTTGTCTTGTACACTTAATTGGGAGTTGATTTTTCCTGAATGAAATAAATGTAAGCTTTATTCCCCAAAACATTATGACTCAAATAGAAAAAAAAACTTAATAATCTGCACATATACTGAATATTGAACACTTTCAACACAGAAGAGGCAAACCTTTCCAGAGCAACCATTTGATGAACACAGGGATGTTAGTGAACACTGCAGGTGAGCTTCTTCCAATCAGAGGTTTCATCTGGTTGTTGATCCAGCTGCGTCCACATCCTTTGCCCCATGACGTGATTCCAACCACCACCCAATGTCCATCAGCTCGTGGGCACAGCAAAGGTCCACCTGAGTCCCCCTATGGAATGCAGCAAGTATTCATTTCATTCACTCACTCATTTTCTACCGCTTATCCGAACTACCTCGGGTCACGGGGAGCCTGTGCCTATCTCAGGCGTCATCGGGCATCAAGGCAGGATACACCCTGGACGGACTGCCAACCTATCGCAGGGCACACACACTCACTCTCATTCACTCATGCAATCACACACTACGGACAATTTTCCAGAGATGCCAATCAACCTACCATGCATGTCTTTGGACCGGGGGAGGAAGTATTCATTTCATTCATTAATTAATTTTTGTTCACTTGGTAAGGATGAGGTGGCAATTACCTGAGAAGGTCAGTGGTCCAGTTTACTTGCTCCATTGATCAAGAGACATTCTCAAACTAGGTATGAGTTAAAGTCTCATCAGTGGGGCCTTACCAAGGTTGAGATGCCCAACTACCTCCACTGGCTTCTCTTGAGTTGTATATTTTTATATGATATTTGTTTAGTTATGTCATACCATCAAGTATTCTCACCTCCCACTCAGTATTAGTAGGGTAGTTTCTGGATCCACTGAGGCCCATACAAGGATAACTGCAAGTCTCAGTCCCAATTTGTGCTAAATACCACCAGCAAAACCAGTTTGAGGAAGATATTTTTGACGATAACTTTCTATTAGCTGTTAGCTACTAGTTAACCTTTCTGGTTTTTCTGCAAAATGTTGCTTCATATACAAACACTGAACGGAACGCTAAAATGTTGAGACGTGAGATATGTTCCAAACCACCTTTAAGAAAGTGGTCGATGGAGTTTAGGTTTAGTACCTGACAGGCATCTTTCCCTCCTCTCTCTGGTCCAGCACACAACACTGTGAGGTTTTGCAGTCCTGGTCTGAGGGTTTGAAGGATATGCTTGCAGATGGCTGGATCCACCAGGTCTAACTGCACTTCATGAACAACTGAAGTAATCTGACCTCCTGAGAATAGGCAAAACTGCTAAATACGTAAAAAAATAAAAATAAAAAGTCAGCATTACAATAAAATGTTAGATTTCTTACTTTCTTTTGTTCGTCCCCAACCAGCAACAATGCAAGGGGTCTTTGGTGGGAACATCTCACCAGGCAGAGGAAGACATACAGGCTGAGCAAAGTCATCTTTCAGTAAGTTCAGGAAACGTTAAGAAAAAAACATGTTCAGTGTTCTTGTGGTTAAAAGAGCTGTGACAAATCTTTTCTATAGTAACTTCAGAGTCTCACATATTGTACCTTCCACTAATTTTGTAAATAGTGTAAAAAGAAAAACAAAAAAAAAGAACTTGCTGAAGCGGATGTGTCCTTTCAGCTCCAGCAGGGCAATATCGTAGTTCATAGGAAGTGTATAATGGTACTGCTCATGAGGTATCACGTTCTTCACACCAAACCTCTGCTCCCCATGATCCACCACTCTTTGGTCATACTCGCCCACTACGGCCTCCACACTATGTAGGAACTCTCTATCCAAACACAGACATTTTGAATAAAATCAAATCACTTATTATTTATTGTCACATTGCTGAGCTTGCTGCCTAGGCCCTGATTACACAGTATTCCAAAGTAAATACACTTATCATACACACCGTATGCTCTAACGTATAAATAGGACACACTGTATACCGTTCAAGAATGTTTTAAATCTAGATTTTAAAAAAATACAATTTTCTTGTGCCATCAATACATAGATCTCTTTACTGCTGCATTTTATTTTTATTTAAAGCATTGTATTTTCTTTTAATATGTTTTGAATCCATTCAAATTAAAACTTGAGAGTCATGCTGGTGGCTACTATATTTGTAAACCGATTAAAAATGTATAAACAAAATACACAAATTTTGAAAAAAAAAGATGTACAGTAAAATATTATTTTAAATATATAAGTAATGAAAATTATATTATTAACAATGATTAATAACA
>NC_083472.1:3592500-3602500 GCF_030014155.1 Tachysurus vachellii | reverse complement strand
TCTTTGTCTGTGTATCTCTTTGTCTGTGTATCTCTGTCTGTGTATCTCTGTCTGTGTATCTCTGTCTGTGTATCTCTGTCTGAATCTAACTGTATCTCTCTGTCTGTGTATCTCTCTGTCTGTGTATCTCTTTGTCTGTGTATCTCTCTGTCTGTGTACCTCTTTGTCTGTGTATCTGTCTGTGTATCTCTGTCTGAATGTAACTGTGTCTGAATCTAACTGTATCTCCGTCTGAATCTAACTATCTCTGTCTGTGTATCTCTCTGTCTGTGTATCTCTCTGTGTATCTGTCTGTCTGAATCTAACTATCTCTCTGTCTGTGTATCTCTCTGTCTTAATCTAACTGTATCTCTGTCTGTATCTCTCTGTCTGTGTACTGTATCTCTTTGTGTATCTCTCTGTCTGTGTATCTCTCTGTCTGTGTATCTCTCTGTGTATCTCTCTGTCTGTATCTCACTGTATCTCTCTGTCTGTGTATCTCTCTGTCTGTGTATCTTTGTTTGTGTTTACCTGTCTCTCTCGTTCTCTGTATCTCTCTGTCTTTGTATCTCTCTGTCTGTGTATACCCGTCTTTCTTTCTTTCTCTTTGTCTCTTTCTGTGTATACCTCTCTCTCTCTGTCTCTGTATCTCTCTGTGTTTACCTGTCTCTCTCTCTGTCTGTGTATACCTGTCTCTCTCTTTCTCTTTATCTCTTTCTGTGTTTACCTGTCTCTCTCTCTGTATCTCTGTCTGTGTATCTCTGTGTATACCTGTCTCTCTTTCTTTCTTTTTGTCTCTTTCTGTGTTTACCTGTCTCTCTCTCTGTATCTCTGTCTGTGTATCTCTGTCTGTGTATACCCGTCTCTCTTTCTTTCTCTTTGTCTCTTTCTGTGTATACCTCTCTCTCTGTCACTGTATCTCTGTCTGTGTTTACCTGTCTCTCTCTCTGTCTGTGTATACCTGTCTCTCTCTCTGTATCTCTGTCTGTGTATCTCTGTGTATACCCGTCTCTCTTTCTTTCTCTTTGTCTCTTTCTGTGTATACCTCTCTCTCTCTGTCTCTGTATCTCTCTGTGTTTACCTGTCTCTCTCTCTGTCTGTGTATACCTGTCTCTCTCTCTCTCTATCTGTGTTTACCTGTCCCTCTCTCTATATCTCTGTCTCTGTATCTCTATCTCTCTCTCTCTCTCTCTCTCTCTCTCTCTCTCTCTACAATCTCTCTGTTTCTCTCTCCGAATCTCTTTCTCTCTGTCTGTGATTACCTTCTCTCCGTATCTCTCTCACTACCTCTATTTGTCTTGCTACCTACTGTATATTTGTCTCTCTTTTTGCATTAATCTGTATCTCCTTCTGCTATATGTATCTGCCTTTCCTTCAGTCTATATTTGTCTCTCTCTGTCTCTCTCTCTCTCTCTCTTTGACTCTATCACCCTGCCTCACAGACTCTGTCTGTGTCTGTCTCTCTGCACCTCTCGTGTCTTTCTCAGTAAATGAGGTATAGTATATATTTGCATATATATATATTTATTTACAAAGCTCTGAAACTGAAGACTCCTTCCATGAATGTACAATAAATATCTCCTCACTGAGATGTGACTTATCAGACACCACCTGCTGACCAATCAGATTTGGGAACCGAGCGGCGATAGAATACTGTATCATTAAGCTTAATGAGGCGTTTAGTGGGACTTTTCCCCTGTGCTTCCTTTCTGTAAAGGTCACATGATGATTATTATCACATCGCTGCTCCATCTCGTTTTTCACGAGGGTGTGGCGTCATTTAAGGAACGACACACGACAGGCCGTGCTGTTATATGAAAATAAGGCACGCTGCTTACGATGCATTACAACACGCAAGCCGATTGCCGCAACCCCAAAGCGCATCATTTGTGTATAACAGCACAGACTGTAGTGTGTTATTTTGGTTATACCACAGTGATTAGAACATGATTAAGTGCCTCATTAATTATAATGGTTTAATGCTAAATTCAATGTCGTGCACCATACGAGACAAGTTAGTTCCCGTTCTCACTTGAGTTATAGCTGTGATAAACATTATTATTCTGTTTACTATTAGTTCAAGATTATGTGGAGCGTCCCTCATGTAAGTCTCCGTGTAAGAGCTGTTACTGTAGAAACAATAAAAATATTAGAAGGTAATGCACCAATCAAATGCGAGTATTCATCCAGGCTGTGGTATACAACGACATGACATATTCAGTATTGTAACAATATACAACGTGATAGACTTTTGATCACAATAACGTTTCATTAATTAATTACAAAATGTATTAATAAGGTACAAACTTATTGGAAGCAGCTGATTCGAGGTTTAAAAAAAATTTCCTAATCTCTGGCGACTTTTTAGCGTTTACTATTTTAGTTTAATATCTTTTTTTTTTTTTTTTGAATATTAAAAACATTTTTGTACACATTAGAATTAATATAGGTATATATTTGACACAAATATAAACACGGAAAAGCGAACAGCGCAAACGAAAAGAAAAACGTCCTCGCAAACCACGTTCACGTCTAACAAGCTATCACTGTAGAGCGAGACTTAACTGTCCTAGAGAGCACCGATCTCGACAAACACAAGACTTGTAGGGGATGATGCATAAAAAAAAAAAAAATGCAATAATTTCCCAGTATACGAAGAGACAAATATCTTTGGGATAAATTCTCATGATATGGTATTTTTATCATCTCCTTTTTTACTCATCCTGATGTCCCGCTCTTCGCATCAGCCCTTGATTTCAGCTCTTCAGTTGTAATTGACGTTTTATTTATAATCTCATCTTTTGTCCTATAAACCTTCTCTCTAGAGAACAGTATCCGTTTATCCTCAGCGCCGTCAGGAAAGGTTCCCAAGAGCTTTGTCTCAAGGCAGCGCGAGCGTACGGAACATTCATTATTCACGCGTTCGGTTGGGAATTTTCGGGAAAGATTTGCGTCCTCTGCACCGTGCCGCTCTGTGTCAGAGCAGTCCCAGATCTGTCCTGCGTTACCTCGTGTACAGCGAGGATCTGTTGTACACAGACGAGGTAATAACTCGCAGGCAACTTCAGAGGTTTGTCCCAATTAAAGCGCGTGTTTAACGTCAGCGAGGCTGCAGAAGGACGACTCTCGCTCGGCTCGATCTAAGTGTACAAAGATTTCTGTGTAAGTGTTAAATGTGATTCATTCTTAATTATTTTAAATCCTCAGCTTACTTTTTTTATTCAGGTATATTTCAGATATATTATCTGTATACATCTCAAAGTTGGGATGTCTTTTTTTTTTTTTTTCTTTCTGTTTTTTAAAAATCACCAGATAAGTTTCATATAATTATTAATATACATAAATGTTACAGGATTTTATTTCACTCATGAAGGAGTTCAGAGGAACAAAATCACACCACAGGAGGAGAAATAACGTAGTGTAGAATTCGTCTTTAAGAGTAGCGGCGTAGGGGGCACGGTGGCTTAGTGGTTAGCACGTTCGCCTCACACCTCCAGGGTTGGGGGTTCGATTCCCGCCTCCGCCTTGTGTGTGTGGAGTTTGCATGTTCTCCCCGTGCCTCGGGGGTTTCCTCCGGGTACTCCGGTTTCCTCCCCCGGTCCAAAGACATGCATGGTAGGTTGATTGGCATCTCTGGAAAAATTGTCCGTAGTGTGTGATTGCGTGAGTGAATGAGAGTGTGTGTGTGCCCTCTGATGGGTTGGCACTCCGTCCAGGGTGTACCCTGCCTTGATGCCCGATGATGCCTGAGATAGGCACAGGCTCCCCGTGACCCGAGGTAGTTCGGATAAGCGGTAGAAGATGAGTGAGTGAGTGAGTGAGTAGCGGCGTATAGATTTAAAATAAAAAAGTTAAAGAATGATATATACATTTTATATATTTTTATTTTTTTATATTTTATTTCTGACCTTCCAATCAGGAAAAAGTAAAGAAAAGGAGTTTATGGGTCCCTGCTCTTAAACACAAGACATAATATATATTCAAAGGAAACAACCGGCCATAGAGTCTTAAGGTAAGAGGCCAAGGATTTTGTCATAACAGGATTTCCTTTTCATTCCCACCAAAAAAAAAAGACTAATTTTAGACCTGAAACCTCATTAAAGGGCTATTCAACCATCTTTCCTTCTCACACAGAGCTTCTTTTTAAATGTTTTAATTAGATGCGGAAATTAAATCAAATCGGCGTGACCTCAAATAAGACTAAAATAAAAAAATTAAGACCGCTAACAATAAAGCCCTGAAATCGATGTATAGATATTAAGTTTATATAGTTTTTCACATCCTGGACAATTCATAGGCTACAAATGTTTAACTTCGAAGACTCTCGCTCTACAGTAGTAGCTCGTTAGACGTGAACACGGTTCGCGAGTACTTTACTTACTTACTTACTTTTAAGTTTGCTCTAAAGTCGGGAAGCATTTCGACATCCGAAAGGCATAACGGCTTACCGAAGGAAGCGTGAAAGTGTGACGAAAGCTAAAATTTCAGATCCATTAGTTCCTGTTAACAAACCCTTAAGCAGGTCCAAATCTTATTGTGACAAACACGTGCCTTGGTTTTTATCCACGTTTTTAAGGAAAGAAAATTTGGGATTTTGGAAGTCAAACCATGATACAGCACAACTGATAAACAGTTTAAAATTCGGTAGAACGTTTTAGTATTTTTTATTTTTTTTGTCTCCATCTTTCCCTTCCCTGAGAGTTACTCCAGCATGGATTATAAGGGAGCTTTCACACGTGCAGTTTAGTCAAAAGGATTTTTTTTTTCTTCCACATGATAAATCACTAACGTACGGCATCGAACCCGAGGCTACGTGGTTGCACAAAAACCGTGTCACCGTTCCCGTGAGCGCGACCACGACTCACGTTTGGATTCGCACTCGTTTAGGAAGGAAAGTAACCTGCGTGTTGTGTGTTTTACCCGGTGATGACATCGCTAGTTGTCGTGCTTTGCATAATATAATGGCGCCATAAATACGGTGAGTCAATATGATTGTGTTCTTTCTCCACTTCGTGATGGCGTAAGATAAACAGAATGCACAGATGTTCGATAGAACCGACTCGGACCTCAATAAACGAAGCCACCTACAACAGCGTGGTCCGTAGTGTCTTATTCTTTAATTATCTCGATGCACAAATGCTGAGCGAGTCGCTGTTTAAAAAAAAAATGCCGTATTGTGTTTTTTAATTCTCAAACTTTAGAAGAAAGCGATTTCACATCATGTCAGTTCTCTATAGAGGCATCTCTGGAGTTTGGTGGTTCAGGGGTTTCCTCCAGGTTCCCCAGTTTTCTTCCCCAGTCCGTAGACATACATTATGAGCTGATTTGTATCGCTAAATTGTTTGCAGCGTTCGAAAGGGTGTGTTTGTGCTCTGTGATGGTTTGGGACCCTGTCCAGGGTGTCCCACTCCTTGTCTCCCATGTCCCATGAGAGTCCAGGCTCTCCATGAGGGACGGACAGACTGACCGACCGACTGACAGGTTGACAGATGGATGGATAATTCCAGAACCATTTTTATCCAACCCTCCAGTCTGGATACAGCAAACTATTTTAAGATTGCATGTGTTGGATATCTGGGTAGATGTGTGAAACCCATGCACCAAACACACACACCTCAGTGCCTCTACGTTTGCCCTGACGCCACATGGGCTCTGGAGTTCACCCTGACGCAGGACAGAACATCGGTGTTATGCAGTAAACACACCATTACTGCTGTGTCAACTAAAAACAAGCTGCTAAAACAGCACATTTCCAGCAGGTCTGCAGAACCTGTTTTACCCTCAGAGCCTCATGTGCACCTTGAAGAAGTTTGAAGTTCTGTCTGAGATTTAGCTTTTTTTTTCTTCTTACTGTGTGTGTGTGTGTGTGTGTGTGTGTGTTGGTTGTGGTTGACTCAAACAAGACTTAAGTGATAATAGGAGACATTAGATTAGCTTCTTGTCTCTCTCTGTCTGTCTGTCTCTCTCTCTCTCTCTCTCTCTCTCTCTCATACACACACACACACACACACACACACACACACAGAATGTCTGAATTTCTACATTCTTATCTGACCCAGAGCTCCAGTTCTAGCATGTGCAGTTATTTTCTATTTACACTGCGCACCGAGTTTTAATACTAACTCCACCCTAAAGCACAGCAAATCTTTGAATCGTGAAATTCTCCTGATGCGTTTAGTGATTCCGGTGATCATTTGTGTAATTGCTGTCAGAAGTTACGTTCTGACGTGACCTCGAGACAATCTATTGCTAGCAAAGTTACACTTGAGTTTAATAATAAATAAATAAATAAACAAATAAACGTTCTCAACATAAGATGATGACGTAAATGCAGCCATACAGCACATAAAATATAAAATAGGAGCGGATTAAGTGGATCCGCGGGAGTCGAGGAAAGGCGGCGCGTCGTCCTGTGGTGCAGCATCGCTGGCATGAGCGACATCAGAAGCACCTCGTTAGAAATGTCAGCACCTGATGAGGAGAAGCAGCAGCTGACCTGTTTGTTGACGAGGAGATAGAGCCGGACAGAATAAAGGACCAAAGCGATAGTGCCGCACTGTCATTAAACCAGCCTCACCAGTTCATAACAAAACGTTTAAATCAAAACGGACTTTACAAATCAAGGGAAATGAGTTCACTGCCAGCAGTCAGGAGAAACCAGATTAATATTTCACTGACTGCTTTGTTCGGTTTCCGTGCAGCTGGGCTTTATTTTGTAGAGTTCACGGTCCGATTTTCCCGTCTCCAGCGCCTGAGGAACTTTACACAATCAAATATTTAACCAGGGCCGGTGAAGTGACTCGAGAGCACGCACGGTTCCTCATACCGGCTTTTAGAAATGCCGCCGGGTATCAGGGTCGCTCCATCTGCAGAGCGTGCGAGAGGCGGATCATTGTTACTCTGAGCTCTGTATGTATTGATGTGAACTCTTATTCAAACCAGAGAGAACCTACAGGAGCATCGAACTCCATAGGAACTTTACTCCTGACTCCAGGGCCCAAATCCATGAAAATTCTTTGTGTAAAGTTTCTCCTTGTGAACTTTACTTGTGTTTACTTGTTTGTTTGTTTGTTTTTCTCAGACTTGCTCTGAGACTTTGTTTGAAAAAAAAATCCTGAACAGTGATGCACACAGAACCAGATATTTTCAGTGCAAGACATCATTATATTTGTACTTTAATCATTTAAAGCACAATCTCAAACCTAATGTTTTTAATAATAAGGAAGGATGCATTTAATAGACACCGGAAATAAATAACCTAAATAATAAAGCACAGGGGGCACGGTGGCTTAGTGGTTAGCATGTTTGCCTCACACCTCCAGGGTTGGGGGTTCGATTCCCGCCTCCACCTTGTGTGTGTGGAGTTTGCATGTTCTCCCCGTGCCTCGGGGGTTTCCTCCGGGTACTCCGGTTTCCTCCCCCGGTCCAAAGACATGTATGGTAGGTTGATTGGCATCTCTGTAAAATTGTCCGTAGTGTGTGATTGCGTGAGTGAATGAGAGTGTGTGTGTGTGCCCTGTGATGGGTTGGCACTCCGTCCAGGGTGTATCCTGCCTTGATGCCCGATGATGCCTGAGATAGGCACAGGCTCCCCGTGACCCGAGGTAGTTCAGATAAGCGATAGAAGATGAATGAATGAAAGAATGAATAATAAAGCACGTTAGTATTAAGGGGAACTGATATCAAAAGTTTCAGTTACAGTTGATCTTATAAAATGCGGTTAAAAAGACCAAGGATGAGTTTGTTTGTTTTTTTTCCGACTGTGACTGCAGAGTTTCGGGACGTTCAGGATGGTAACCATTCCAGAATACTACACAGGGAAGAACGTGCTGATCACCGGCGCAACGGGCTTCATGGGCAAAGTGCTGCTAGAGAAGCTGCTGCGCTCGTGCCCCAGTATCAGAATGGTCTACGTGCTCGTGCGGCCCAAAGCGGGTCAGTCTCCGAGGGCCCGTGTCGCTGACATGATCAACTGCAGGGTGAGTCTGAATCCTGAGCGAGTCCCAACATCGCCGCCGTACTTAACGTGGCCTCGTCCTGTCTTCTGAATTGCGTTTTTAAGAGTATTTTAATATAGTATAATAATATAATGATTAATATATCGGGCTCTAATTTAACCCCCCCAAAAAAAGTTAAATAATTAAAAAAAAAAAGAAATAAATATAACGGCAATCATTTGTTTATTTATTTATTTTTTTTACACAATTTATTTTTTTAATAGAGATTTCTTATCGGAATTGGGAAAGGACACGATCCTGTGACCTTCTACACTCAAGCTCTAATATTTCCCTTCTTTAAAAAAAATTAAGAAAAGAAAAGAAAAAATCAATTACATGAAATTAAAATATATATATATATATATATATATATATATATATATATATATATATATATATATATATATATATATATTTTTTAAATGTATTTTATTTATTTATTTATTTTTTACATGAACTGTAAGTGTTTTTGTACCGCGTTACTTGTAAATGAGCATCTGTAAAAAGCAGCACCTAGCTGTTGTGAATTTGTTTTTCTTTTTTCTTCATTTTCTTCCAATTCTTTTTCCTTGAAATGGTCATTCAACAGAAAGATCTAGAACATCCGTATGAAATGTCTCGCCGTGCCAGTTCACGTGCAGGCGAAATTTTAAAAACCTATATTGTTGGAGTGCAATAGACCAAAGTTTTCACACTGAAGGTCACAACGGAGTGATCGTTTCAGGTTAGCGTGAGTTCAACTCAGTAGTTTATTCCTCTTCTGTGTCCCCGCTTCAGCTTTTTGACAGATTGAGAGAAGAGCAGTCTGATTTTGCCGAGAAGATCGTGGCGGTGAACAGTGACCTGACGCAGCCTGAGTTAAACCTCAGCAAAGAGGACCAGGACATGCTAAAAGAGCACATCAACATCGTCTTCCACTGCGCCGCGACCATCCGCTTCAACGAGCCGCTCAAGTAGGCGTCCTTTCGCTCTTCTTGTCTTCTCCACGTTTCGGGAATCTCATGATTTTTGGAATAGTGTTAATTATGAAGGAATGTTAATGATCACTATGTGTTCGTCCATCAGAGATGCCATGCAGCTGAACGTCTTGGCCACACAGAAGATGCTGAGTCTTGCCCACGGGATGAAGCACTTAGAGGTGTTTATTCACATCTCCACGGCATACGCTAACTGTGACCGAGAGCTCATCGAGGAGGTCGTCTACCCCCCGCCTGTCGACTACAGGAAGCTCATCGACACGCTGGAGTAAGTGTTTTAAACAACTACAGTATGTAGTTTCTGTAGCCTTAATTATGAGCGCTAATGAATTCTTACTTCTGCTTGGTCAGAATTGGTTGATTAATGTTGTGTAACAGCAGCTAGGCTTTTGTTCCAGCCGATGTCAGGTCAGGTGTTAACACCCCCTGCGTAATAATCGTTTAGAATGTTTGAGAGTGTGTTAATAGCATTTAAACAGTTGATGTTGTTTTTTTATTCATATTGAGGTTTACTTCATCTGATGTTTACTTCATCTGATGACCCTCTGAACCTCGCACCCTTTAAACGACATGCTTGTTATATTGAGAAGTAATTTTAGCTGGAGACAGATCTCACCCGATCTCACCCCGATCTCACCCCGATCTCACCCCGATCTCACCCCGATCTCACCCCGATCTCACCCCGATCTCACCCCGGTTCAGCAGTCAACGTTACAGAAGGTCTTTTGTGCCCACTGCAGATGCACCTTTTACATTTACATTTACATTTACATTTACAGCATTTGGCAGACGCCCTTATCCAGAGCGACGTACATAAGTGCTTAAATCTCTTACATTGAATACATTAATGCTGGATCACTAAGTTACATACTTAAGATACCATGAGTTTAAAACATTTGTTCAAAGTTACAATGAAAGTGTCAAAGGTGTGTTTTTTTTTTTTTTTTTTTTTTTTTTTTTTTTTTTTAAATGCAAAAGATAATGAAAGAAGTGCTAGTTGAAGTGTTTCCTGAATAAGTAGGTCTTCAACCGCCGCTTGAAAATAGC
>NC_083472.1:3562500-3590000 GCF_030014155.1 Tachysurus vachellii | reverse complement strand
GACAGAACTGCTAACTATGCAGCGGACTCTTTCCCGTTTAACGACGTTTCCGTTTCTTTGTCTACAGGCCGAGAAGTTTGTTGGTGTACAACTGCACAACCGGTTCAATCAATCCCTTTCACTGGGGTGAAGTCGGTAAGCTTTTTAATGCTCTAAATTACATGTACAAGCTCGAATTTTGTACACTTCCTCCTCGGTCACTGTTCTAAACCTATCAGCCAAATTGGAAATCAAATCAGAGCACGAGATTCGAATCCAGCCTTTGACCTGTGTGTGGAGTTCGCATGTTCTCCCCGTGCTTCTGGGGTTTCCTCCGTGGACTCCGGTTTCCTCTCCCATCCGAAAACGCGCGTTATACGTCGATCGGCGTCTCTAAATTGTCCCTAGAGTGTGAATGTGTGATTTGTTCCCTGAGATGGCTTGGCACGCCATCCAGGGTGTCCTATACATCTGTGCCCCGAGTCCCCTGAGATAGACGCCAGGTTCCCCGTGACTCCGAGTAGGATAAGAGCTACAGAAATGGATGGATGGAGATCAAATCTATGAAGTGTGTCACTGATAAACCACATGAACCTACACTTGATTCCATTCCATGTATTTTTCTTACAATCCTTGGTGGTGCTCCATATACATACAGTAAGTCTCGCAATTTGTTAATCTGATATTTATTTTTGCTTTATTTTCTTTAAAAACACACGTGGTGGTTAAACCAACAGCCCATTTAAAGCAGCATCGCTCACTCAGTATGGAAGAGGTTCGACGTCCCGACCGATTTCTTGCACTTTCTTTTTCATTTTTGACGAATCTTACAGTAAGAAACCGGGGCGTTCGTGATCAGCAGAACTCGCAATATAATTGATCGCTCTGCCTGTTAGTTGCGCTTCTTGTCCTCCGCATCGCTTCACGGAGGGATATGTACTGTATTCCGTATCTCCGAGCCGAGGGAGCTGATGTATGTCCCCGAGGACGCGTTACCATCCGGAGTCATTTATAAACGACGTCAACTACATGCAAGCTTGCGTTCTGTACAAGCAGCGGAGAGGGTTAGGTAACCGGACGCGATCCTAGGATGCTACGGGGAGCGCTACAGATCTTCAGAGTTACGGACGTATTGTAAAAAAATAGTAGATTTATAGATTGTTTAAGAGTCTCAGAGTTTCCCTCCCTCCTTTCACCCAGTGTTTTTCTTTATAAAGTACTGAAAATCCAACAATAAACCACTGGCTTAAAAAAAAAAAAAAAAAATCGACTTGCTCTTGCCCCATTTAAGAGCCTCATATTTTCAAAAGCCAGACTTTATCAAACACTCCTTGTTAACCTATAATTTGCTAGTCAAAACACTGGCAAATGAAACAAATGCCTCATCAAGAATAATTCAAATAAGGATCATTTAGCGTGGTTTCACTTAAGTAGTGAACGCATCCCAGCCGTACCAGTCTGAAAAGACTTTCACCCCAAATACTTCACTAATTGGAGCTTTATTTGATGCAACACATCCCTTACATGCAAAAGCAGTCTTTTTATCTAAGTTATAATTATCTAATTATTGTTCAATTACTTTCTGGCTGTGCTTTTTTTGCTAGTTTTGTGTGAAGTATAGCACTTAATTTGCTTTATTTTGCGTAAAGCGATTCTACAAAAACAGTGACAAATGACAAAAGAAGGAATTTTCAACGCAAAGTCAATATTTTTTGTTGTTTTTTTTTTTTTAAACGTGGCAACACGATGCATCTGTTCTCCATCCATATACATTGGTTTGTTTTTGTTTTTTTTTAAATCCAGCTCTATTCTATGGCATGACATGATATAAATATTTCTAGTATTTACAAATGGCCAATCAGAATGGACAGAAACCGTTGTTCATGAGATCACCTCCGTTCTGCGAGCACCGAGCGCCGGTTGAACCGATACGTACATACGGGTCAGTCCCTACCGTAAACGACGAGATACGTTATTTTATCTTCTAAGGATCATTTACCTCTGTGCAGAGTTTACCCAACTGAATCCCCAATTTTTGTCTCTTAGAATACCATGTTATATCCACTTTCAAGAGGAACCCCCTCGAGCAAGCTTTCAGGCGGCCCAATGTAAATCTCACATCCTATCATCTAATCAATCAGTACTGGATTGCTGTGAGCCACAAGGCGCCAGCATTCCTCTATGATCTCTTCCTCAGGATGACAGGACGGGAGCCCAGGTAAATAGCTTCACCCATCCATCCATCCATCCATCCATACATCCGTCCGTCTCGACCCCCTTCCCCCCTTCCGTGCTCAGTCTAACCCCACGTGACGTGTCTTGACGTTGCTTACTGCAGAACTGAAGAGAATGCATAAGCCAGATGGTACTTACTGGGTTCTGCACTCTCTCTCTCTCTCTCTCTCTCTGTCTCTCTCTCTTGCTCTCTCTCTCTCTCCTAAACTGCTTCTGTCTCTCTGTCTGTGCCATCTTACCACTCGTGGTCCTGTTTAAAATGCTTTCCTGTTTCTGTCTGTCTATGCATTTGTATGCCTCCCTGCAGAATACTGTATAAACATGACGTTCAAGACGAACCCGTTAGAGCAGGCATTCAGGCGCCCCAATGTTAACCTGCGTTCCAACCCGTTTACCAATCAGTACTGGACGACGGTGAGCCACACCATTCCCGCGCTGCTCTACGACGCCTATCTGTGGCTCACGGGGCAGAAGCCTAGGTAAGGTCCTGAGAGCCATTGGACCTACCCCAGCTCATTTCCTCCAAATGACCTCTTGCATGGTGTGCGTGGCATGGATTTACCAGCCGCTGAGGGGTAGCACACCTGAACACCTGGGATTTTTGCAGGGCATTGGAGGGATGTTAATGGTTGGAGGGTATGAGGGTTGCACCATGGAATGTTTTGGGGGTTTTTTTTTGGTCAACTATTCCTACTATTTTGTGAACTGTTAGTAGCAATAGGTCAAGGTGAAGGGTAAAATCTTAAAGATGTGTTACTCAAAACTGTATATGGGGTCCCTTTTGGTGCTGGAGTAAGTGACGGTTTACTGAAGCAGCAAATCTTTTCAACAACCAGCCTACGTTTTCACAGCGTTGAGCCAAAATCGTCACATACCGACTGACCGCCTCCACACATTGGACTCCTCCATCAATGCTTGTTTTTGTCCGATCTGTTTGAGCACCAAGTCTTACGAACTAGCAACAAACATGCCAATGCCATCTTAAGTTAATGACATGGTAATAGGTGGTAATTAGGTGCTTATTCATTTTCTGTTGTATGCTCATGATATGAATATGCATGATGATATGACATCAAATGGTGAAGTTTCAAGTTACAACCCGCGGATACTTTTCTCCAGAACAACAAGCAGAGATTCTGTCTAACGGCATCATCACGACCAAAGTCTAATCTGACTACAGCTAAGAGAAGAGCGGCCAAGTTGAGGTTTAGTGAAGAGACATTCCCTGACCCGGGTTACTGATGTGTTGCAGCGTAAAAAATAAAGGAGACTTTACTATCCAGTCAGGCAGCATCTGTACAAAGCAGCACTGTTATTTGTTTAGACAGAAACAACAGATTAACAACCTTGCTTTGTTTCAATACAGCGATTCAGATTATGGCAAATGATGGTGATTTACATTCATCGTACATTCAAGTCAAGGGTCAAGAAGCTTTTATTGTCATTTCAACCATATAAAGCTGTTACAGTACACAGTGAAATGAGACAACGTTTCTCCAGGATTGTGGTGCTACATAAAACATAAAACAAAGACAGAGCTAAGGACTTAGTAAGTTAGTCCTAGATACATAAAGTGCAATCTGATGCAAACAAGTGCAGGACAAGACAACAAGACAGACAAGACGGTGCAGGACAAGACGACAAGACGGTGCAGGACAAGACGACAAGACGGTGCAGGACAAGACGACAAGACGGTGCAGGACAAGACGACAAGACGGTGCAGGACAAGACGACAAGACGGTGCAGGACAAGACGACAAGACGGTGCAGGACAAGACGACAAGACGGTGCAGGACAAGACGACAAGACGGTGCAGGACAAGACGACAAGACGGTGCAGGACAAGACGGTGCAGGACAAGACGACAAGACGGTGCAGGACAAGACGGTGCAGGACAAGACGGTGCAGGACAAGACGGTGCAGGACAAGACGGTGCAGGACAAGACGGTGCAGGACAAGACGACAAGACGGTGCAGGACAAGACGACAAGACGGTGCAGGACAAGACGACAAGACGGTGCAGGACAAGACGACAAGACGGTGCAGGACAAGACGACAAGACGGTGCAGGACAAGACGGTGCAGGACAAGACGGTGCAGGACAAGACGACGCAGGACAAGACGGTGCAGGACAAGACGACAAGACGGTGCAGGACAAGACGACAAGACGGTGCAGGACAAGACGACAAGACGGTGCAGGACAAGACGGTGCAGGACAAGACGGTGCAGGACAAGACGGTGCAGGACAAGACGGTGCAGGACAAGACGGTGCAGGACAAGACGACGCAGGACAAGACGGTGCAGGACAAGACGACAAGACGGTGCAGGACAAGACGACAAGACGGTGCAGGACAAGACGGTGCAGGACAAGACGACAAGACGGTGCAGGACAAGACGGTGCAGGACAAGACGGTGCAGGACAAGACGGTGCAGGACAAGACGGTGCAGGACAAGACGACAAGACGGTGCAGGACAAGCCGGTGCAGGACAAGACGGTGCAGGACAAGACGGTGCAGGACAAGACGGTGCAGGACAAGACGGTGCAGGACAAGACGGTGCAGGACAAGACGACGCAGGACAAGACGGTGCAGGACAAGACGACAAGACGGTGCAGGACAAGACGGTGCAGGACAAGACGACGCAGGACAAGACGGTGCAGGACAAGACGACAAGACGGTGCAGGACAAGACGACAAGACGGTGCAGGACAAGACGACAAGACGGTGCAGGACAAGACGGTGCAGGACAAGACGACAAGACGGTGCAGGACAAGACGGTGCAGGACAAGACGACAAGACGGTGCAGGACAAGACGGTGCAGGACAAGACGGTGCAGGACAAGACGACAAGACGGTGCAGGTCAAGACGGTGCAGGACAAGACGGTGCAGGACAAGACGACAAGACGGTGCAGGACAAAAGACAGTGCAGAAGAAAATTTACAAAACAATACAAAAAAGACAATATACAAAAGACAATAAACAGAACCTGTGACACTGATTCTAATCATTTGTCCTGATAACTATCTTAAAACAAAACCCATCGAATTCCGTTTTCATGGCAAACAAACAGTTCCTGTCCTCAGCAGTTCTCCATTCCAGACAGATCACGGGTTTCTGCTTAGGCTCCAGCGAAGCGTACAGACAAGCAGTCAAACATCAGAAAATATCTCCTGTCCATTTGCCTTGACTCTATGCTACTAAACGTTCATGTTTTTTTTTTGGTTTTTTTTGGAAGCATGTGAAATCGAGTTTGTTTGTTTATTTGGGGAGCCATTCCTTGAAGTCTTGACTATTGGCCTGATAGTAAAGTCTAGTCTTTGAGCTTACTGACGTTGGAAATGGACCAGATCCCAAACAGTTCTGTCAAAAAACGATAAGAGAACCATCACCATACATCAGAACCGCCTCAGTTAGGAGGACATTAAGATCTCTCTCTAAAAAAAAAAAAAAGAGCTCTCCAAAAAAACTGAGTAAATTCCCGAGACCGTACATCTCGTGTACGGCGTCTGTTTGGTATCTGAAATAGAACGTTCTGTTAATCCTGTTGAGTTTAATTCCAGGAAAGTTTGCTTTCGAAGATTCATTTTATTTGTGCTTTATCGAGAACGTGTTGCTCGTTCGTCTCTACGTTCTTGTGTTGCTTATCTTTAGTAGGTCTTAAAGGAAACCTGGGCGCAGAAGTTTTAACTCCGTCTGCAGTAATATTATCACCTCAAGCCAAATATTTTCATTCAAAGGATTTCCATTGATCCAATTGTAGTCTTTCACTAAAGTATTGGAGTTATGCTAGTAATGCTAGTAATGGTAGTCTAGTTGTGCCAAAACGTACATGAGCGCAAGCTTGAATCCTAACATACTGGCTTTAAACAGTATTGCAAATCCATATAAACTCATGTTTACAGCAGTACTGAAATAACATCGTACCACAGTGCTGTCGAGTTCGCAAATATGGATATACTTGGTAAATATACTTAGTTTTGTTTACTGTTTAACCCTCGATTTGGCATCTACCTGAAACCATCATGAATTACGAAGCCTTCCAAACCCAGGTTCTTTACAAAGACCACTCACACCCTGTCTCACACCCTGTCTCACACCCTGTCTCACACCCTGTCTCACACCCAATCTTCTCATCAGCATTTCTATCATCACCTCAATCAATCCGATGCTCGGAAAACTGACACGTGACGGGATTTGAATGCTGTACTCGGTGGGGAGATGTTCAGATTATTGCAAATGCTGCAGTGAAATGCACTTTGAAATGGTCACGGTTCAAATCTGGAATTGGTCTATCTACAGTTTGTTTTATAAAGGTGTGTATAGAGCAAGGCCTGCGATGCGACCTGTCATCAGGCCAGGCCATTTCAAAATGCGCACGGCTAATTTTTGCTCATTCCTTATCGATAGCACAGTGTGTAGCAGAAAGGACAGTCTTTGTGTGGTATTAGGAGATGTTGTGTGTGTGAAGGGGACAAGCTCTTGTCCTCTAAAGCTGTTTCCCTGGTGATGCAGGATGATGAAGACAATCACGCGCCTTCACAAGGCCATGATGGTGCTGGAATACTTCACCAGCCACTCATGGATGTGGAACACCGACAACGTCACCATGCTCCTGAATCAGCTTGGAGCTGAGGACAGGAAGGTATACACTGCAAACACACACGCGACACACACACACACCACCACACACACACACTATATGTAGATATGCACAGAATCAACCAGAGGCTTGATTTATTCAGCTGCAGATGGCGTATTTAGGGTGTGTGTGTGTGTGTGTGTGGGGTGGTGGTGAGTGCGCATGCGCGTATTCATACAGTGTGTTATTGTATGGCTGAATGTCTGTGGTGAATGGCATCTGAATGGAGTCTTTGTGACCACAGAGCTGAGGCATCATGCTTGAAATTCCATAATATGTGTGTGTGTGTGTGTGTGTGTGTGTAGTATCGTATCTGTTTATGTAAAACAATTTTAAATTTTAAACACTAAAAAGACATATCCGAATAAAGCCGGACTGAAACGCCGAACGTTAAACGCTCAAATCTGATTGGTCAGACGGCGTCTCATTCGATTCAATGCAAATCACGGGTCTACATAAACACGCCGTTCCTAGTATCCTCTGGTGTCTATAAACAGCTCTTATAAAAACGTGTAATTGTTGAAATGGTGAAGGAGACACTGATGAACCTCTTTATGGAAGGAGTCTCCAGTTCTAGTGCTTTGTAACAGACAGGAGTTGATTCTGTAACTCTTATGTTTCCAGAATGGAAGGCTGTTTTTTTTTTTTTTTTTTGTGCTTCATCAGTAACATAAGCTGCATTTTTTTTTTATTTAGACCACACATTCCTGTTTTAAAAAAATAAATCTGTATTTATATTTATATATACTGTATTTCTTATACATGAAATTAAGTGCCCCATTAATGACTGTGTAATTTTTTTTTATAATTTTTTTTTCTCGTTTCTTGTTATTTTGTTTTGTGCAGGTGTTTAACTTTGACGTCAGACAGTTACACTGGGCCGAATATATGGAGAATTACTGCATGGGCACGAAGCAGTATGTGCTGAACGAGGAGTTATCAGGCCTCCCTGCTGCACGCAAACATCTCAACAAGTGAGCAGGAATCGAATGTTAACCCTATTAACACCTACTGTAGTAAACACCGGTGTTATAATTCAACCAGAAACCAAATACTTCACTTGTTCTTTATCACTAAAATTAGTTTTTGAATCCAGCCGATCGCCTTAAAAGGCTGTCTGCGCTCTAACGCGTATTTGAGCTCATAGACACGCGTTGCCGTGATTGACAGAAAAGACAGAGTAAGCCCCTCCCACTCAAAGACTACAGGCAATTTTTCTTTCTAGCATGTGGCATCCTCAGGATTCAGACTTCCTCAAGAATCAGTCACGATAAATCTGATCATTTAAACGCTCAAAAGAGGATTCAGAGAAAGCATTAACGAGACCGTTAACGAGCTTACGATGAAGCCAAACATTATGATTATAGCGAAATATAATTAAATATACTTGATATACAGCTTACAGTAATGTAAAAATGACAAATTGGGGGAAACACGACAAAGAAGAATACGTGATTTTAAAAAAAAGTCACTAACATAAAAACAAACAAAATAAATGTTATTAATAAATAAATAAATGTTGTTAATAAATAAATTAACAAAAATTACATAAAAAAATAACATAAAAATTAGCGTAATGTCGCGTTATCTGATTTTCACTAAACTAAATTATTAACCAAAGTCATATATTTATTTTATTTTTATTATGATAATTTTTTTTTTAAATAACATTTGTAACATTATACAATATTTGAAAAGTTTTTTTTTTGTTAGTTTTTCTTTAACGGCTGCTTTAGCCTGAGTGGGCGAGATCAGGAGGGTTAATTCGGATATTTATTTATTTGGTCTGAGATTTCAGTCCTCTTGTTTTTACTACATGACCTACTCACTCTGTTACACATAATCAGGCATAATTATTTATAAGTTTCTGTTCTAACAGCGCTGTGTATAATACAGGACATTTCTATTAATCAGCGACGCTGCCAAGACTTTATGGACTACACATTAGTTTAAAAGCTACAGCAGTCTATTAGGTAACAGCCGGTATTACTTTACTCCGACTTTACATAATGGAGCCGTCACATATTTCAGACTTAGGGTTATTTGATAGCCTAATTGATTGGTGCCGTTATGGCAGATTCCGCGGTACAGCAGCTGCTTCTGAGGCCGTAGGAGCCGGAATATAACGTAGAGCGACGTCTAGACTCCTGGAAACTAAAGCATTTAAAGCAAAAAAAAATATATCAATGAAATTTACAGTAAGGAAAAGGACAAAAGAATGAGGTGATAGAAGCGTGTTTGCTTTTTCTGGGTTAAATTGGATCTTAAATTCATGAGCTTTGGATTTATTTATTTATTTTTTTTTTTTTAAAGAGAAGGATCGTAGTGTCTCACGAAAGCATCCAATAGAGCGTGATTGCTTATTCGTCGATTAGTGGGAGGGGCTAGCTTTGTCTTCCACGTCAGTCACAGCAACGCTAGCGGTTCGTACACGTCTGTATGATTATGTACTGTATATAGAAGAGGGCATGTACACTGAGCGGCCACTTTATTAGGTACACCTTACTAGTAGCGGTGTTGTGTAGACGTGTTGTGTGTTCAGAGATGCTCTTCTGCATACCTCGGTTGTAACGAGCGGTTATATGAGTTACTGTTGTCTTTCTATCAGCTCGAACCAGTCTGGCCATTCTCCTCTGACCTCTGGCATCAACAAGGCATTTGCGCCCACAGAACTGCCCACTGCTCACTGGATATTTTCTCTTTTTCGGACCATTCTCTGTAAAATCCCAGTAGATCAGCAGTTTCTGAAATACTCAGTCCAGCCCGTCTGGCACCAACAACCATGCCACGTTCAAAGCCACTTAAATCACCTTTCTTCCCCATTCTGACGCTCGGTTTGAACTGTAGCAGATCGTCTTGACCATGTCTACATGCCTAAATGCATTGAGTTGCTGCCATGTGATTGGCTGATTAGAGATTTGCGTTAACGAGCAGTTGGACAGGTGTACCTAATAAAGTGGCCGGTGAGTGTAGATCTTTCCTCTGATTGGGTTACCACGTTACCGTGTCTCGTCAGACGCACATGTTATATTCCCCCTGTCCCTGGTTGGAAAAGCTGGCATGGGTGGGATTGGGAATTGACCAATTTAGGGAGAAAATCGAGGAGTTTTTTTCTCCAAATATAAACATGGACATTAAAAATCATTCCCGTGTTAAATGTTCTTTTGCCTTTCCGTTTTCTTCTCTCCAGGTTGCGAAACATCCGCTACACCTTCAACACCGTCCTGGTGATCCTGATCTGGCGCGTCTTCATCGCTCGATCCCAGATGGCACGCAACATCTGGTACTTCGTAGTCAGCCTGTGCTTCAAGTTCCTGTCCTACTTCAGGGCGTCCAGCACCATGAGATACTAAACCTCGTTCCTCTTTCTCGTCCCCTCCCTCACTCTTTTCTCTCGTCTTCTCTCTCTTTTCTTCGATAGCTATGCATACGCTCCAGCTCTGGCCTCTAGCGCGCCTCCGTTAGGGTCAGATCCCGGGGGCCGCTTTGTAGAAATCATGGCGCGTCACGTTTCCAGACCAGTCTGCGCAACCGTAAACGATTCCGCGTTACAGTTTACAGACGTCTGTGACTCGTTTCCTGACTTTCCCCATTCAAGCACAAGGTTGGAGAATAGCGGCACGACGGCTAGTTCACTGCTTTGTGCCTCTTTCCTATTTTATCATCGGTCCTTTAGGTTACCTCACGTGGTTCATTTTTTATTCCTTTGATAACTTCTTTTTGACTAAACTTTAATTAAGAAGGTCGCAGGTTGTCGGAACGTTTAATTATGCGAGGAACTCTCGTCTTTTTTTTTTTTTTTCTTTTCAGGTGGACTAGCACTATAACGTTAAAGAGATTTTGCGCTGACTCTCGTATTGTTAGTATTTTTTTTTTTTTTTACCTTCAGGATTATACAGGAAGAATCTACCTGAACTGAAGTATATACCTGACCACAGCACAAGCTTTCTCTAGGTTTTTCCACCAAACCAAACTTCTAGTTAAGGTTTCATCTTCTAAACGTGTAAATACACAGATTTACTAATCATTATGATTCGCTAACTCACTATTCTGATTCTTGTTCTTTGTTGTCGTCGTCGTCGTCGTCGTCGTCAAGCACTTAAACACACGAGTTTAACTCAGCGCTGTGAATAAGAAGTAGGATTTTTTTTTTTCACAGCAGCAGCTACAGAGGCTCAGTTCATAGACCAGCTGCGTCTGGGTTGCATATCGTGCCTGAATGTTGAAAAGCAATTCTAGGTTTTTCTAAACCGTTTGTGTACCATTTTAGATCACACTCTCATTACCAAGCATTACTAGTCGGTGGAGTCAGGGGCTGGTTATTTATGACGGAAATAGACTTCGGGTCCTCTGATGTATAATGTGCTCGGCTTACAGACGCTTCGTGTTTCTCTACCATTTCTTGGCTGCTCGGCTCACGTTTCTGCGAACGGAAGCCGGTCCCGACGGCCCGGACACTGTAACGTCTAAAAGTTTAAAACGTGAGCTTTTAATGCTTTCTGTGGTGTGAAAGTAAAGCTTCTTGATTTTCCTGCTGTGTGTAGAATGTTTTTCCCCAAACAGCAGCTGGGAAAACACTAGACCTTGTCGTGCTGAGCCCAAGAGGAATTTCACCCGGGACATGGATTCGTCTGTATATACAGGGCTGGGATCGGGGTTTGTGGGGTGCTATAACTTTTGCAAAACACAAATTAAAAGCTGTAATTGGCATCCAGGTGTTTTTTTGTTTGTTTGTTTGTTTTAAGTGACACCTATGAAGCTGATACCAAAGCTTCATTTACTGCGAAAACAGAACCCCAAAACAAACGACATGTAAGATCAAGCGTGGAGATCAGCGCAGGAAACGAATGACCAGCGTGGTGCAGTTTAAACTGACCTCCAGGGACAAACCGTAACACCCTCAAACTCCACGTTCATCGTCACAGTAAAGATTATAAAAAAATATCCCTTCTTTGTTTTTTAGGGGGTTTCGGTGAAATCCGTACTACGACTTTAAACGAAAGGGAAAAAAGGTTACCTTAAAATCTCTCTGTAGAAAGTGACGAAGCTCCGACGCCGGAGTTTGTTCATTGTTCTGTTTATTCTGTTTATCGTAAAGCTTCAATTAGAGTTTTTTGCCAATTAGCTGTTACCATAGAAACAAAAAATAAAAAAAACTATGGCTGTCTCTGACCAATCAGATTCAAGCAGCTAAATTTAAAACTGTCGTATTCAGCTTTCTGACCACTCGAGCAGCACGTGACGGAGGAAACCCGCTCGATCGAACCGGTACGACGGACTGCGGACAGATCAGGATCGAACAATTAACTCAGCTACGCCTTTAATTTCCGATAACGTGCGTAATTATAATATAATAATATAATTATAACGATCGCAATCAGTCTGATGACTTTAATGAGCGTAGATCTGTGTGAATTATGAATGATCTGTTTCAAATCCATTTCGGGTGAAATTCCTCTCGGATAACCGATGCCAGAATTTTCCTCTTGCTCCGATTCTGTTGCTCGGGTCTCGTCCTCGTTTCAAAGGGCGTCACACAGCTGTGATCTTCTCACAGCTCTCCCTCCTGCTGATGAAGCACATCCGATCCCGAGGCCTCGACCAAGCCAACACACACTCATCGCCCTGTTCTCGCCTCGTCTCCGTCGCCCTAGTAATCACGACATCACTCCTGATATCGCTTATCATGCTGTTTTTTTTTTGTTTGTTTGTTTGTTTGTTTGTTTGTTTTTTACACTTCTAATTGTTAAATGCCACAGAAGTTGATGTCGAATTTGTGTGTGTGAGTGTGGGGGTTGGGGTGGGGGGTGTACATTGGATGCCTTGTATTTGTAAACCAAATAACTGGAATAAATGACGTGAAATGTCACCATAATCCCGTGTCCTTTTAATAGAGTTAAAGTCATGATTTGTTAGCGTACGGTATGAGATGCTGAAAGCTGCTCGACCAGAATAGATCCTGTCGCGTTCGCCACGTGCTTTTTACTGGGATTTAATCCAACCAATCGCTGCGTGTCGTACCGCGTGCTGTAGGTTTATCAGGTTAAGTAACGCTGCCCTCTTGTGCTCATGGAAACACAACGCGTTTTAAGTCGTGTATAAGAACACGAGGAATCAGGATCCAACCGGAACATGTAATAAAAAAATCTCTTTCTTTCTTTCTTTCTTTCTTTCTTTTTATCAATGTTTCTTTCTTTCACTTTTTTGTTCTTTCTTTTTCCTTTCTTTCTTTCGCTCTTTCTTTCTTTCACACTTTAGTTCTTTTTTGCTCTTTCTTTCGCTCTTTTGTTCTTTCGCTATTTCTTTCGCTCTTTATTTCTTTCACTTTTTTGCTCTCTTGTTCTTCCGCTTTTTTGTTCTTTCTTTTTCTTTCTTTCTTTCGCTCTTTCTTTCTTTCACACTTTTGTTCTTTTTTTTGCTCTTTCTTTCACTCTTTTGTTCTTTCGATCTTTTTTTCACTTTCTTTATTTCTTTCACTCTTTTGCTCTCTTGTTCTTCCGCTCTTTTGTTCTTTCTTTCTTTCTTTCTTTCGCTCTTTCTTTCTTTCACGCTTTAGTTCTTTTTTGCTCTTTCTTTCGCTCTTTTGTTCTTTCGCTATTTCTTTCACTCTTTATTTCTTTCACTTTTTTGCTCTCTTGTTCTTCCGCTTTTTTGTTCTTTCTTTCTTTCTTTCGCTCTTTCTTTCACACTTTAGTTCTTTTTTTGCTCTTTCTTTCACTCTTTTGTTCTTTCGCTCTTTCTTTCACTCTCTTTATTTCTTTCACTTTTTTGCTCTCTTGTTCTTCCGCTCTTTTGTTCTTTCTTTCTTTCTTTCTTTCGCTCTTTTTTCTTTTTCTTTCACTCTTTCTTTCACACTTTTGTACTTTTTTTGATCTTTCTTTTGTTCTTTCGAACTTTTTTCACTCTTTCTTTATTTCTTTCACTCTTTTGCTCTCTTGTTCTTCCGCTCTTTTGTTCTTTCTTTCTTTCGCTCTTTTGTTCTTTCTTTCTTTTTTCTTTCTTTATTTCACTCTTTCTTTCTTTCACACTTTTGTTCTTTTTTTTGCTCTTTCGCTCTTTTGTTCTTTCGCTCTTTCTTTCATTCTTTCTTTCTTTTTCATTTCAGCAGAGTGAAATAAAAGAGGCTGGTGAGGGAACAGCGTTGATCAGCTGCTAGAATAAAAGTGATAACAGGAAGGAACTAAAAATTTAAGGTATATTGTTTTAGAATTCGTCACAAACGGTGATCGGTTGCTGTGGTGTGAAAAAAAACAAAACTCTTTAGAAGTCGAGTTTTCTTTTATTTATCAGAAATGTTAGAGAGTCAGTTTTCAACAATGTTTCTTCATTATAATAATAATAATAATAATAAAACCATTTAGTTTTACTTTGTGTATATAGCGTGTACTGTATAATCAAACATTTAAAACTGAAGCAGATATTTACACAGAACATAGACGTTATATACATATAACATTAACCGACTAACAAATGGAATAAGTGAAGCTCGGTTGTTGTCTTGTTTCTTTAGAACAGTTAATGTGAATCTCTCAGGCTCCTGCTCCCAGCTGAGCTCTTCTTCATCAGGCACAGGGACTCGTTACTAGAAAATAAGAAGATGATTTTTAGTCGACATTTTTAAACCGCATATAATATCTAATGAGGGCACGGTGGCTTAGTGGTTAACACGTTCGCCTCACACCTCCAGGGTTGGGGGTTCGATTCCCGCCTCCTCCTTGTGTGTGTGGAGTTTGCATGTTCTCCCCGTGCCTCGGGGGTTTCCTCCGGGTACTCCGGTTTCCTCCCCCGGTCCAAAGACATGCATGGTAGGTTGATTGGCATCTCTGGAAAATTGTCTGTAGTGTGTGAGTGAATGAGAGTGTGTGTGTGTGTGTGCCCTGTGATGGGTTGGCACTCCGTCCAGGGTGTATCCTGCCTTGATGCCCAATGACGCCTGAGATAGGCACAGGCTCCCCGTGACCCGAGGTAGTTCGGATAAGCGGTAGAAGATGAGTGAGAATGAGTAAGTAATATCTAATAGTTGTGATTACACCCTAACGTTAAACCATAATGTGTTTATTGCTTTTCCTTTATGTTATTTCTGCACTTTAAGATCATTAATAACAATAAAAATCACACCGATATTGAAGGTAATAGAGATGTACACCCTGGGAGTCCACATTATCTTTACAGTTTGTAGTGTGTGTGTGTGTGTGTGTGTGTGTGTGTGATTACCTGAGTGGCTGACACTGCAGGCCTGCAGCACATGGACAGTGTTCATGAGGAGCCTCGTCGTCCCACAGCAGCAGCTCCAGCAACTCATTTGGCTGCTCATGACAACTCTGACCCTCCAGAGGCCGCGGCCTGCACACTGGATACAGCAATGCTACACACACACACACACACACACACACACAGGGGAGTGATTCAGCTGAGCATGTTGCAGTTATATCACATCATAAAATGAGTTCTGTTATAATCTGTTATTATGCTCAGGAACTCTTCCTTTTTCTTCTTTCACTTTTTCAATGAAACTTTTTCTATCTTTGTCTTTCTGTCAAACATTCATTCATTCAAAGTTTTTCTTTTATCTTATTTAATTTCCACTTTTCTATCAAAATTGTCCTCTCTACAAAATTATTATTACTTTTCTTTTTCTTTCTTTGTGTTTCTTCTTTTCTTTTTTTTACAATTATTTGTATAAAACATGTTTTTTCTATAAATGTGCTTTCTGCCTTTTTCTATCTTTCTTTTTCTTTCTTTTCCTTTCTTTCTTTCTTTCTTTCTTTCTTTCTTTTTATTCATCACATACACAGTCATATGTAGTGAAATGCTTTTTTTTTTTTTTACTGTAGTTGATAAAATAAAATACAAATAAAAATAAAAGAGGCACGGTGGCTTAGTGGTTAGCACGTTCGCCTCATACCTCCAGGGTTGGGGGTTCGATTCCCGCCTCCACCTTGTGTGTGTGGAGTTTACATGTTCTCCCCGTGCCTCGGGGGTTTCCTCCGGGTACTCCGGTTTCCTCCCCCGGTCCAAAGACATGCATGGTAGGTTGATTGGCATCTCTGGAAAATTGTCCGTAGTGTGTGATTGCGTGAGTGAATGAGAGTGTGTGTGTGTGTGCCCTGTGATGGGTTGGCACTCCGTCCAGGGTGTATCCTGCCTTGATGCCCGATGACGCCTGAGATAGGCACAGGCTCCCTGGGACCCGAGGTAGTTCGGATAAGCGGTAGAAGATGAATGAGTGAGTAAAAATAAAAGACATATAGGTGGAACTATGGTGGAAAATTTTAATTCTTTCTTTCTTTTTTTTTTCTTTCATATAGTTATTCTTTCTTCATGTATTTTTAACTCCCTCTAACCTTGATGTTCTTGCACTGTATGTTGGAGAACCCTGTTAAGAGAACCCTGTGGTACCTTTGTGTACGGCGCAGCAGTGCAGGGGGCTGCAGTCGCTCTGGTACTGACAGATGGTCCCCGAATCTCCACGGGTTTTGTTCTGCATGCACACTCCCCACACACACAGCTGTTCTCCACAGCACTCCTCATCCTTCACACACTCCTGCAAACACGAGGGAGAACGTTACCAGAGAACATCCTGAGTGGGACAACGTCATCATTCTGCACCCTGAGAACAGTCAGTGGGAGGTGAAGAAGTCCCTCACCATGTTCGTGGATTTACACAAGATGCATTTGGAGCTGCTGATGTTGTACAGACAGAAGCTGTTCTCCTCACAGTCCTCATCTATCAGACACTCCTGCAGACACACACACAACATATAATAGTGTCTCTTCATCCAGCGGCAGTAAGTAAATAAATAATAATAAGTAAATACCTTAAAGGCATAAAAGTTTCCCCCTACTGCAGAGGGCACATATTCTTTTACAAAGAACCACCTAGAGGGCACTTTCATTTTCTCACATGTAAGGGCCCTCCATTTTATACCGCTTATCCGAACTACCTCGGGTCACGGGGAGCCTGTGCCCCGTCTTGGGCATCAAGGCAGGATACACCCTGGACGGAGTGCCAACCCATCACAGGGCACACACACACTCTCATTCACTCACGCAATCACACACTACGGACAATTTTCCAGAGATGCCAATCAACCTACCCTGCATGTCTTTGGACCGGGGGGAGGAAACCGGAGTACCCGGAGGAAACCCCCGAGGCACGGGGAGAACATGCAAACTCCACACACACAAGGCGGAGGCAGGAGTCGAACCCCCAACCCTGGAGGTGTGAGGCGAATGGCACTATGTCACATTTCCTCTCATATTGGGGAACTCTAGAGGGCACTATGTCACATTTCTTCACACATAGAGGAACTCTAGAGGGCACTATGTCACATTTCCTCTCATATTAGGGACCTCTAGAGGGCACTATGTCACATTTCCTCACACATATAGGAACCCTCTTTGTATTTCTTGCACTTGGTGAACCTTGTGTAGGAAGGAAAGTTCAAAACCACAGGGAAAAAATATTGGCAGCTTAAGAAAAATACATTATGGTGGAAACTGTAAATAAGAGACTTACATTTTGTTTATTCTGTGGGAAGTGATTTTGTGTGTGTGTGTGTGTGAGAGAGAGTGTGAGAGAGAGAGAGAGAGAGAGAGAGAGAGAGAGAATGGACTCTTTTACTAAGCATTCTCATATTACAGAAAAAAGTGTGTGTGTGCGTGCGTGTGTGTGTGTATGCGTAAACACTTCCAGACCAGGAAATTCCAAAAGATTAATTCTCCATCCGAAAAGAAATAATAAAAACAACAAGATGGACCGAGAGCGCTGCAGTTACAGCTGTCTACTCCTATTAACTGAAAGATCCCTTTTTTTACTTTGTGTCAAAAAGCTGACATAACCAGGTCATAAGGGTGTCACAGAAGATGTCATATGAGGTCAGTTAATGTCCAGTGATAATATTTACCATGATGCCATAACAGCGACTCACTCATGCCTTTTTGTTTACATTATCTCATCAACCACTGATTGAAATTGGGCTTTGATTTAAACCACCTACATTTATGTAATCAAAACATTAATAACAATATCTAAATGTTTGTTCTCCAAAAAAAACATCCTAAACTCGATGAGCGGTGAAAGTATAATCTCTATGGATTGTAAAGAAAGAAAGCATGGTTTAAATTTTCAATATTCACCTCAAGATTGAATTTTGATCTTAAAAACTAGTTTGGGGGCACGGTGGCCTCACACCGCCAGGGTCGGGGTTCGATTCCCGCCTCCGCCTTGTGTGTGTGGAGTTTGCATGTTCTCCCCGTGCCTCTGGGGTTTCCTCAGGGTACTCCGGTTTCCTCCCCCGGTCCAAAGACATGCATGGTAGGTTGATTGGCATCTCTGGAAAATTGTTCGTAGTGTGTGATTGCGTGAGTGAATGAGAGTGTGTGTGTGCCCTGTGATGGGTTGGCACTCCGTCCAGGGTGTATACTGCCTTGATGCCCGATGACGCCTGAGATAGGCACAGGCTCCCCGTGACCCGAGGTAGTTCGGATAAGCGGTAGAAGATGAATGAATGAATGAAAACTAGTTTGTGGGATAAAGTTAACTTCCTTAACCTTCGGAGGAAGAGGAGAAAATAGATACCTTGTCCTGTATTTTTTTTTATTTCGAAGGTATCAAAATCTGTCAACACGTATCTTTAAATACGGGTTTTGGGTAAATGCTTGTAAAAGAAGATTTCTCACAATTCTATTTGTGTATTTCTTTTATCACAAAAAATCAATACCTTCTATGGAAAGCTGTGAAGTACCTCAAAACAAGTGGTACTGCTCTTAACATTCTTTACATATTAAGTGAACACTGAACTCCTCGTGCAATAACAAGTTCACATTATCATCCAATAAATGGCCAACAATTTCTCTCAATAAACAGACTTTCTATTCAACTTTACATAGTTATCTGTTAATCCAAACTGGAGTCTTATGAGGCGTAAAGTTATGCTTAAACAACCTTTTCCAGAAAAGAAGTATCTGCCAGAGATGGGGGACTCGAGTCATATGATTTGACTCGAGTCAGACTTAAGTCGCAAATTTGAGACTTGAGACTTGCTTGACAAATATTAAAAAAAGACTCGACTTGACTTTGACTTGACATTCATGACTTGAGACTTGACTCGGACTTGAGTTAAATGACTCGGAGATGGGGGACTCGACGAGACTCGAGTCAGACTTAAATCACAAATTTGAGACTTGCTTGACAAATATTCAAAAAAAGACTCTACTTGACTTGGACTTGAGATAAATGACTCAGAGATGGGGGACTCGACTTGACTCGAGTCAGACTTAAGTCGCAAATTTGAGACTTGAGACTGGCTTGACAAATATTAAAAAAGCGCAATCCCTAATTTTTTTGCTGCACTGGGGACAATATATCAAAAAGTACGACTATTTTGGATGAAGTACTTGAACCATTTCACCATTTATAATATCGAAATCGATTGCATTTATATTCCTACATCTAAATAGATCCTAATCAGATCCTCTTTTCTAATCTAGTGACACTTCCATATGAATTTAAAATGGAATCCTATTAATTAATGTTATCCTACGTGTCGATATGGGGAAGGAGAAGCCTGGATAAAATATCCATGTTAGACAGAAGGAACCTCCCATAAAATAAGGTAAAAAAAGTAAGATCTCTCTGAAGCCATCTGTTTAAAATGATTCCACATTTATCTATATTATTCCATATTTTACATTCATTCATTTTCTACCGCTTATCCGAACTACCTCGGGTCACGGGGACCCTGTGCCTATCTCAGGCGTCATCGGGCATCAAGGCAGGATACACCCTGGACGGAGTGCCAACCCATCACAGGGCACACACACACACACTCTCATTCACTTACGCACTCACACACTACGGACAATTTTACAGAGATGCCAATCAACCTACCATGCATGTCTTTGGACCCGGGGAGGAAACCGGAGTACTCGGAGGAAACCCCCGAGGCACGGGGAGAACATGCAAACTCCACACACACAAGGCGGAGGCGGGAATCGAACCCCCAACCCTGGAGGTGTGAGGCGAACATGCTAACCACTAAGCCACCGTACCCCCCTCCATATTTTACATTTATTCATTATTTCTCTATCTTTAGAAATAACGATTCCCAAATACTATGTAGGGTTAACATTTCACGTTCGACTAGATTCAACATTAAACCTGAAGCTTTAGGAAATTGTTGAACAGAATGCAGGGCTGATGGTATGTTCATTTTTTGAGAAATAAAGCTGTGTCATCTGCAAACTGCGTTGTTATTATAAATATTTGTTTATCGAACACATTTAGCACTTTGATACTATTATCTTTTATCAGTATGGATAGCGGTTCTGCGTCCATTAAAAATAATAGTGGTGAGCTAGCGCACCCTTGACGAATTTCTCATTTAAGAGGAATTCTTAGACATCTTGGACGGGTTCCATGACCTAGAGCTACGGAGCTACAGTATTGATATCATTATATAACATCTCTAATAAATGAATAATTAATAACACTGTGTTACAGAGTAAATAAAAACCGGCACAATCGCACGTTTTCTGTTCGGGCCGACGGTCGACTGTGAATGACGTCACTTCCGTACTACACTATTTATAAACCATAATATAATCCCACCCGCAACTATGATTGACAGGTTTACGTGTAGGCTCGCAACACCAGAGGAAGTGAAATAGAAAATGGGGAATTGCTAATGGCATGTTTATTTCAGCTGCTAACATAACTAGCTTGGCAACGACTGCGTTTTCAATCAAATAAAATGGAAAAGTTGCTTTAAAAATCATCATCTAACAGTTTTAGATAAATAATAAACGTTCACGTAAACACAAACAAAACGAACTATATAATTAACTCATACTTTATCATACTTGAGTACTTTCTTGACTTTTATTTGGGTGGATGTTTATTTCAACATCTGTAAATTCACTTACAGTATATACAGTATACACTCAGCGGCCACTTTATTAGGTACACCTTACTAGATCCGGTGTGGTCTTCTGCTGCTGTAGCTCATCCACCTCAAGGTTCGACGTGTTGTGTGTTCAGAGATGCTCTTCTGCATACCTCGGTTGTAACGAGTGGTTATTTGAGTTACTGTTGCCTTTCTATCAGCTCGAACCAGTCTGGCCATTCTCCTCTGACCTCTGGCATCAACAAGGCATTTGCGCCCACAGAACTGCCACTCACTGGATATTTTCTCTTTTTCGGACCATTCTCTGTAAACCCTAGAGATGGTTGTGTGTGAAAATCCCAGTAGATCAGCAGTTTCTGAAATACTCAGTCCAGCCCGTCTGGCACCAACAACCATGCCACGTTCAAGGCCACTTAAATCACCTTTCTTCCCCGTTCTGACGCTCGGTTTGAACTGCAGCAGATCGTCTTGACCATGTCTACATGCCTAAATGCATTGAGTTGCTGCCATGTGATTGGCTGATTAGAAATTTGCGTTAACGAGCAGTTGGACAGGTGTACCTAATAAAGTGGCCGGTGAGTGTAATTTCTAAATAGAATTCAGACTCAGAAGCCAAATCCTGGACCCTCAGAAGCTACGACTATCGGGACGTCTCGTAAGAACGAATTCTTCATGTTGTAGCGTTTGAGCTTTTAGTTAAAGTGGCTGATGTCCTGGCATTTGGAGGAGAACTAAACGATCGAGAACGTGTATGTTTATTGAGGACGTATCTAATGAAAGCATGTCCATGTTAAGCAGATGATAAGGTGTCTTTCTTCCCTTTACGGCACCGTGTGAGCACTTAACAGATCGAGTTAAACGTCTCCACAAGTGCGTTAGCTGGAAATTTAATGAGAAAGCGGTTAGATGGAGGAAACGTTCCACACGCACCACCTCACACACTGGAGATCAAAGCTCTGCTGGAGAGCACAGACCCACGTGGGAGACTTTAACAAAGTCAAGAACAACTCCAGTCTGGAAAACATTTCCTGTATGTCATCCTGCTATACAGTACAGTCAGATATTCTCCTTTATCTCTACACGGGTCGGAGTTTAGTTTTAAAGGTATTTAACAGAATCTTTGCTGAAGTGTTTCAGCAGGAATAAGTGCAGAAGATCATGTTTCATTGAGTTTAACCAAGTAATGTTGGTGATTATTTATTGGTGTTCATTACACCAGCCAAATGGAAATGGACTTATGGGACATTTTCTGACATTCTGTCTGTGAGTCTGATCTAAAATAATCAGATCTTTCAGTGTGTTTTAGACGTGTGTTTTTCCCTCTGTTGATAATCTTACACTGAACTTTTGTGTTGAAGATAAACCTGAGCTGCTTATGAACAAACACTCTGGGCATCTCAGAGAGCTTTATATTAACACCAGTGTGGCACGAGGAAGATGTTCAGTACTGAACACGGACTAGGGTAGCAAAGGGGTGGAAGGTTCCCGGTAAAGTTCCGGTAAATTTCTGGAAAATTTCCACGGGAACTTAATCTGGGGAATTTTGGAAATATTCCAAATTGGAAACTTTATGGAAATTTATGGGAATTTATGGGAATTATTTGGAAATATAGGGAAATTTATATAAACTATCTCATATATAAATATAAATAAACATTTTGTTTGGTCATAAGCAGACATGCATTCTAGGTAATACAAATTTTAAAAATGACGTCTTGACTGATTTAATTGTAATGGATTTTTTCTTTTTCGGGGGGGGAGTGAGTGTGTGTGTGGGGTCATCAAATTATCTGTGTATGTGTAACACTCCTAATTTACTGCTTATTAAGAGTTAGTAAGGTAGTTATTAAGTTTAGGTATTGGGTACAATTAAGAATGTAGAATAAGGTAATGCAGAATAAGGCATTAATATGTGCTTAATAAGTACTAATAAATAGACAATATTCTATTAATATTCATGATGATAAGCAACTAGTTAAATGATCCTAAAATAAAGTGTTACTGTGCATGTTATGGAAGAATGCAAGCACGTGCAGGGGGTTTGACCTCAATGGCCCTCCAGTAAGCAGTGTGCTGTGTGCAAGTGACCGAGGAACGCAGGGTACAAATTCAACTTAAATTGCATTAAATCTTATTGTTTTAAACACAGTTATGCAGCAAGATTTTTTTTAACTACATTTAAATTCCTTGTTATCGGCAACTCTGCATTTTTTTTAAATTCCCAGTTTATTTCAATATATTCCCATTAATTCCCATGGAAAGTTTCCAGCCTTGAAAATTCCCAGAATTTTGCAACCCTAACATGGACACAACAAAACCATTTTCTATAAAATATATAAATATATAAATATATTTTCTATATTTTCTTTATATAAAAGAAAAAATGTTTCTTTTCTTTTTTTTTTTTTTTTTTTTTTATAAAATTTGTTTAATGTACACAATTCCAACTTTTCTTTTTCAAAATTTTTTCTCGTTAAAACATTTTTAAAACCATTATAAGTCTCTATAATATACAGTAAGTCTTCTATTATACCTATTTCTAGACAAATCAAGTCGATTCTGTTGGCAAATCATTTTTGCTTCATTTAATTGTTCATTGAAATTTCTAGAAAGAAGCAAAATATTCTGCACGTTGAATTAAACCATTTTAATGTTAAAAAAAAGTCTAAAAATGGGTTTATTTATTTCATAATTGGTTTATGGCCATCTTATAATAGGAAATATTTAATCGTGCGATGTGCCAGTGATCAGACTGTTGTCTAGAAGAAGGCATTTCTGCTTGCTGAATGTCCAAGACCCAGATTCAACTCCAGTCATCCAGCTCTAGTTTCAGGACTCAGGACTTTCTCAGCGTCAGCGCCTTAATTTTGACATCTGGATAAAATTATGCAGCAACGTGTGTCACTGCTGTACATTCCTGAAGAACATACAGTAGCACAGCCGTTATCCTGTAACGCACAAACGGTGTCATTTCTGTCATCTATTTCAAACCACTCAATGACGGGTTGCTCCACATTGTGGCACTAACCGATCCGATGGCACCGTGGCAGGATTATTTGCGCCACGCGTCATTCCTTCGCCACGCTCCTCAAACGCTGCTTTCCATGAATTCTTTCCAGACTGCCTAATCGCCCTAAATGCACCATACACCACAACACCACCGCTAACAGCATGCAAGCAGCCATGGCAACGAATTCAACCCTGATTCGCTGCATAACTCCAGACGTTGTATAATAACGACTCACAGAGCAGCTGAGATTTCTGTAATACGCTCGATTGGTGTGTGTGTAAACACAGAAAGCGACTATTAAACTACTTAAGCTTCTGGCGCCTACAGTCAAGGCAGTAAAATGATTTTCCAGTCTACAAAAAAAAACATGTGTTTAAGTTTAAGTCAATAAACTTGAGAATTTACAAGCAAGAGACAGAAAGAAGGAGTTAAAAAAACCAGGGGAAATGTTGAATCAAGAGCTGTGTGACTCATGTAGCACTGGAAACATGTTGTGACACAAAAGTGGATCAAGTCCAAACATGATCCATCTGCTGTTCCACCGAATTACTCCATAACATCATGCATTCCCTGTGGAAACGTAAACAATTCCGTCTCCAGCGGGAATGATGGTACTGATGTCTGGGACGGTACATGCCTAATAAAAAGCGATGATTGTTTTATAGACTGCTACAGCATGGTATTAAACTCAAACCGTCTGTTAAAGATGACTGAGATCGTTTGCAACAAATAAACTCGCTACACGACTCAGACAGGCCTACTAACATACAACCGTAAAGATTTTGTTTGTGTGTGTGTGTGTGTGTGTGTGTTATGACTCACATGGTCCACCTCGTTCCAGCGGTTCTCTTGATTGAACGCTTCCGAGTAGCGTATATCTCCTGATTCACTCTCAGAGTCCTGGAGAAGGAAAAGAAGGGGTTTTTAGTGACCTTATTGACCCACAATAGATTTCCATTAATAAGACAAACAATCAAGTAACAGACAATCTAAAGCATTTTAATCATTTTAATCAAATTATAATTAAGGAATAAAACCATTGGGTTAAGGAATAATACTAGGGTGATGTGATGCAGCCTGGTGGACCTCCATAATAAAAGTTTCCCTGTGACACATTAAGCTTTTTTCTGGAAAGTCCACCGTATATTCTGATTAAATTGAATTTAATCTAATAATTTATAGTCTCACTATGCCAATTCATGACCACACACTGTTTACATAATTATTTATTTTATTCTGTTTTTTTTTACCGTATATACAGTAGATGCTTAAGCACTCTTCACACACATGACAAGAAACTGTCCTTAAAAGATGTGGAAAATTACTGGAGACTCCTTCCATACGCACTAACTAAACATTTCCGTACAGAAAGCTTTACCATTGCAACGATTTGCTTTCAACGTTATTTGTTTATATCGGATTATTTGGAGCCTCCATCCTACACTTCCTGTGTAACTGAGTGTGTTAATATAAACATGTGATTCTTCTTCTCTATATTTATGCCACTTGGCAGACGTACTCATCCGGAGAGACTTACGTCTCATTTTGTATAATTGAGCAGTTGAGGGTTAAGGGCCTTGTTCAGGGACCCAGCAGTGGCAGGTCGGTGGTGGTACTGATCTGTTACTTCATGACCTTCTGATCAGTTCTCCGACTTCTTAACCACTAAGCTACCATTTCCATTTTAAGCCAAAACTACTGACGGAACGGAGAACTGAATAATGTCGCCATGTGATATGATGGAGAGTCTATACAATAAATTCACATTTAGGTGAAAGGCTCACCTTGGCTTCATTGGGATTGGGGAGACCAAAAGGCAAACGGTGTCCATAAAGAGATCTGGAAGTCTCATTCTCCATCTAAATATAATACATGGATCAGGGATATGATTAGAACATATTACATTTTCAGTTTGCTAAAGCCTTAACATCAGACATCGTCATTGTCACGAAGCAGCTTTACGGAAATCCTCGTCTCGATTTTGTATCCTTAGTAGAAAAGCCAGCGGTTCACAGCATTCCTGGGAGAAGCTCCGCATCCACCACGGCTCAGACGAGGACAAAGCGATTACTGAAGACGTCTGAGTGAATCACACAGTGGCAAAGAAAACTGATTTATTGCCCTGGGCTCTCTTTGAGGTAATTGCAATCACAATGAAAAACCTTTCACTGTAAAGCTTGTCGTTCCCTGAAAACCTCTTGACACACTCTGCTGAAATTGCTGCTGCATGTCTAGGGAAAAAAACCCAACAAGGAAAACATCCTTAAACCTCAACTTCTACTAGCTGTGGGCAGACACTTTTATAGACCAGATCCAGGATCCTGGGATAAAGAAACACATGAGATCCTTTTCATGGTAATATTACAAAGTGCGGTTTTCCCAAGTCTTATTATTATATAAAATATTAACAAATATTACACACTGCACCTTTAATATTATCAACTATTACACACAGCACCTTTAAAATGTAAAAGACAGATGATTATAAATAAATACAGAAAGGAAATCATATAATCCATCAGTGATTTGAGGTGTAACGTTAAGCATTTACAGTACATTTCTAATTATAAGAAGCCTTGAAATGTCATCTGTTAAGGAAAATTTGACCAATTTAACCAGGTATTTATGACTTTCATCCAACTTCAAACTCACCGAGTCAGCAGATCAAAACCCCTATAGCCTCATTTATTAAAACTAAGATGGGGCATCTCGGCGTCCTACCTGATGCACGGCTTCTTCCAGTTTCTGCTGCGTGTCCTCCATCAGTTTTTCCACCTCCTTGAACATTTCGTTTAAAGTTAATTGGCCCAGAGCCACATGCTCCCCCAGAGTCTCACCGAGGTCCGAGGGTCTCTTCTGATCAGCCTTGGCCAGGCTAATAGAGAGAGACATGAGAGTCAAGAGCAGCATCTTGAGTTGTGGTGCAGCAGAGAGGCTCCTCCAGTCTGACCTCAGAACCAACTGAAGGGAAACTGAAGAAGGGGAGGAAAAAAAGCTGGAACAAAAAAAAAAACCTCACTTGGCTTTCTAAATGCCTGTGTTATTAAAGTGACAGTGCAGCATTCCTGTTTTCCTTTAAACTACTCACAGTCTTCGTGTTATAGCACGGACGCTTTAATACGTCATAAAATATTACTATATATATACATAGAATTATAATATATCTCTCTATATAACTGTCTTTAAAAAAAAACTTTTATACAGTTATTTACTCCACAATTAAAACATCCATTGACTTCCAACACTGTTGGGGAAAATATAACTATACTGACGTTCATTTTGAAACGTTCTGAAGATGGTTTTAGACAAAGCTTCTTAGCAACCTGTAAGATAAGTCGAGCTTATTAAACGAGAAAGAGGGAATAACTCTGGAATGGGACGATCTGTATGGGAGAAATGGTCTGGTGTTCATTGCTGGGAACCTGTAGTCTGTCTCAGAGGACACCCTGGACATGGCACAGGGAAAAAAAACCACACACACTCACACACAACAGTCAATTTAGAGACGTTAATCAGCCTGCAACACATGTCTGTAGACTGAGGGAGGAAACCGGAGTCCCCAGAGGAAACCGCCAAACCACAGGAAGATGCTAACATGCTAACGTGCCATTTATGGCCCTCTTTGGAAGACAGATAATGAATCTATACATAAATAATAATTCAGCAAAGTTTTTCTTCTCCTGTAGATGGCAACAGACCACAACACAAGCTGTCCTATATTATAATCTCATACTAT
>NC_083472.1:3497500-3557500 GCF_030014155.1 Tachysurus vachellii | reverse complement strand
TTGTTTTCCTGACAATTAAACAATGTTAAATGTAACTATAACAACAATGACTAATAAATACATCATTTCTGACATAAGGTCAAATCTTCTCTACTCACCAGATGGTGCACTATTAACGTACATATACTGTATGGCTATCGATCACAAATGTCGCTAACGTAGGACATTGTGATCTATATGTGAATATACTGCAGTAATTTAGCATGTAGTTATTCACATGCTTTATCGTGGAGCGAGTAGATTTTGCACACTATAAACCAAGACAAGCATCTTTTCATTTGAATTGATTGGATTGAATCCAGAGCCCTAAAGCTTCTGGATGGAACCTTCACAGCCTTTTCAGACACCTCGCTTCAATTCAGATTTCACAAACGTCACGTTCAGGAAAAGAGTTGTGTATACTGCTTTACCCCTCTAGGGTAACTCTAATCCATATCTACTCCTCTAGAATTAGCAGGATTGCATTCGGGGCATACCAGAAATTCATAAATCCAAAGTAAACAAAAGTCGCTTCTCCACCGTCACCACCCCGCCATTTGTAAAGCGCAGCTGGTTCATGAGACTAACGTTCAAACGTGAGGACGTGCGTTTTTCTCTGCTTCCTGTTGAGTGGGATAATTGCAAATGAAGGAGTAGGAAGTTCATCAGATGTGTCAGCAGGTCAAGTGTTCTTGAGGGAAATTTGCCATCATTAAATAGACTCTGTTCACACCGTGTGCATCAGTTCTTCCTGCTTACTTTCTTTATCTTAATGTTCTGCTGCTTTTATAAAAAGCATTTCATGAGGTGTCCTAACCTCCTGTAACCTGGCGGGGACGGCAATGCGATCACACCCTCCTGGAAACTGAAATCTGAAACTCGTCTATTCTGAGCCCAGAGAACATCTGAAAGCTCCTGGATAAGACACGCTCAGGAATTAGGGAAAGTGCCGGGACGTGGCAGAAGCTGGCCTTTACTTAATCGGAAATTACAGGAACTAAGACATGACTACACCAGGATCAGGTGTGTATTTGCTCATGGCTATTAGATAATGTTAGTGGTCTGTAAAAGCGTGTTCAGTTCTCTGCCGTCAGATTCTATATAGTTCTCAAACAGGGTTCCCAGGGGGTCTGTGAGGCATTGCTAAGGAACTGGGGGTCCTTACAAGGGTCTGATTTAAGATTCTTGTAAGCATAATACCTAAAGAACGATGAGGTATCTTCATAGGATTTATTTGGAATTATCCTCTAACCAGCAGATGAACTGATCAAGTTCAGGTTGAATTGATCCAGAGAGAGTCACGTTCCCATAAAGGTCAATTGTTGCACGAAAGGTACGACAAGCACAACAAATGGCCACGATATCTGAAACGTCACCTTATTTATTTATACATAGACTGTATATAGTAGATTTAGCAAACATGGTCATCCAGAAAAACAGGACGCTTCAGACAACCAGCTGTGCAAGCAAAAGTTTGCTGAAGATGCAAGAGCTGAAACTTGTAGATGTTCAAATACAGCCGTTTCCCAGATCCGATGTTGTGAGAGTGGAGATTAGTAACGGTGTCTACAATCCATCACATTTATCAGATAACCTCTGATCATCGAGCTCTTAGGAAAACTTAATGAGACCCACAGGGTAATGCGAGGTGGTGTTCTGGAAGTGTTCCTCAATTAAATCCAGACAAATTCAACTGACGCTGAATACAGTACACTTTGTTGATGTCTTTTGTGCGAGGTGTGGAATCGGAGTCGAGTATCTTTGGGATTGAGTTCAATATAAAGCCAATACACACAAGAGCTACTCACAATGGCATTGTCAAGACTCCTGGGTCAGTAAAAATTGATTTTGTTACACACTACCAAACACAGGCTTTATTTTCTGATCGTTTCCACAACATTCACAGCCTTATATCTGTCTGTGGTGAGAGGAATGGAAGTAAAACCTGCTTGAACTTTAACTTGTGTTCCTTGCTAGTTCCTGTTTTTTGGCATCTGATAGCTATCCATTGCTTCCTTTGGGGAGATGAAGAGTCATCCAGTCAAACACTGGTTTGGGGTTCAGGAAATGTTCAGTTTGCTGGATCAGATTTCAGAGGACACGATAGGACGAGACACTCACAATGAGAACTTCACCTATCTCTGATTATTCTGTCGTTTCCATGTCAGTACTGCTTTGAATTATTTTTACATTACAGGATTTTAAAGCTGCTGATAATCGTTTGCTGGAATTTGCACAGTTTCGATAGAACACTTGCTGTCTAAAAGGCGTTCCTGTAGTTAATGTGCTGTCTCAGCTGATCCACATTGTCCAGCTTCCTGTTTTTCCCAGGAGGGCTCTTGTCAGCCCTTCTTCCTTCATACCGGAAGGAATTACACTTTTATCCTTTTTTCCTTCTGTCCGTTTCATCAACTCCGTCTCAGTTAACCTCCAAACTTCGACACAGAGAAACGCTCGTCTTTATTCTAGCATATGACTACATGCTGAATGTAGCCTGATTCCCAGCTGCACTGTTACAAGGTTACTTTAAATACAAATTCACTAGCTACACTCGATGTTATTGTCCTCTTGCAACACTCGGTAGTTGCCGCAGTTTCATGCTGGTCGGTTGACGTCCTGCTCTTCACGCTCATGCGGCAGTTGTTTTGCATCATCAGCTCTATCCTGTACTTCCGATAGAAAGCAGATCGCGATCCGTAACGAGCAAACGAAGCCAATGCTACCCAACACCTTCCTTCCTAAAACAGCATACTTAAGCACAACCTTATCTGATTACATCGGTTTCATCCTGCTCACCGTTTCCAAACATCGTTCAGATAAACTCCTCAGCCTTCCATTCAAACGCGTTCACCACCACAGACTTCACCGCGTTGTCGGCTGATGTGGGACCTCGTGTCGTGTTCAGTGCTGACTCCCCTGGGACCTGTACAACATGCTTTAAACCTCAAAGCAAAGCCTGGCGCATATAAAAAGATCCTAAAGACCCGAGCGTGAAAGACTGCCAGTCTTCACTGCACAGTTTCACTCCATTCACTACAAATCCCAACGCCAATGATACAGAGAAGTTCATATAGTCAGACATTTGACTAAAAGACACCGCGATCTTCCCTCAATACAGATGCAGTCTATGAGGTAAGACGTGTTTAATGCCTGACATTCACAAATACGGTACTAAACTTGTCCTTAAAAGTACCGTATCATTCGTGTACGTCTTATCTAGAAAGGTAATGTACCTTTAGCTAAAAAGTTCAAATTCCATCCAAACGACTGGAAATTGGCACGAGTACGGCTTAGTAAACTAGTATAAAAATAAATAAAGTAGAATTTATTTATTTATTTATTTATTTATTTATTCATTCATTCATTTATTTATTTATTTATTTTGATGTACACATGATTAAGCTAATGTAGCTGATAGGGCCGGGTGATAAAATACCCGTGTCATAAATGATCTCAGTCACAGATGTACTAAGAAATAAAATATATTTATTAAAAATAATTTTATTAAAATGTGTGAAACTGTTTCCATTTTAGTTTTGGTATTTATAAATGTTTATTTAAATAAATGCTATATGAATAATTTCTTTTTTTAAACAAGCACTGTTGTATTTCTTATTTGTTCACCAAGGGGCCATAGTTTTGTCACACTCCTCTTTAACCTAATCAGATTGGTCCGTCTTCTCACACTTGTATATGTTGTTTCTGGCACACGGTTCTCTTTAAGAACGGGCATGAAGATTCATCATTATTCACAAAGTCCAGACAAACAGTCTAGACTTGAGGGGGCGTGGCTCTGTGTCAGAAGGTGGAGCCTGACATCAGAAGCGATTTAAAATGTAAAACACGTACAACGTGACGTATGTAGGTTTGACGATCCTGTGCCACACAATGTTCCAGTCACGAATTATCGGCAACCCTCAAAAATCTTCTGAATGAGTTGTAACTCCACTCGTGTTGCTATTCTATTGTACTATAGCAAGTGTTTCATGTGTTTTTTTTTTTTGTTTTTTTTTTTTTAAACTTCATGATTTATAAATCTGAGAAAAATACACACAACCCAACTGAAATGCCATCTTTAAAACAAACCGTAAAACAGCCAGCTTTAATTTACACCTGAGATACTTTAGAAGTAACCAGACACTTGATTCACTCTCACCAACTTATTTTTCAGCACCAGCCCGAAACGATGCCCGCAGCAGCAGCCGCGCTCTAAGCTAGCTCCCGTTTCGACCGAGAGAAACCGGGATCGAAGGAGGAGAGAAACGATGGGGGAAGTGGAAGACGAGAGGTGCTCTCAGGCCAGCCAGCTCTTCGAGAACTTCGTCCAGTCCTCCACGTGTAAAGGAACACTCCAGGCTTTCGGCTTGCTCTGCAGGCAGCTGGAACTCGACCCGACCGACCACCGAGGCTTCTATAGCAACCTGAAGGCAGCCGTCACCTCATGGAAGGCCAAAGCCTTGTGGACCAAGCTGGACAAACGAGCCAACCACAAGGAGTACAAGAAAGGCAGAGCATGCACAGACCTCAGGGTTTGTAACGACATAAACCTGTACCTGTCTCTTAAAACATGCAAAACATCGCATGTGAAAGTTTTAACCAGTTAAACAGTTAATATCCAGAGATGGATCTGAATTACAGGGAAACATTTCGATCGGCTTTGCTCTTAAAGCTGCCGAAGTTTAACGATCCCGAGATAATCTTTAGCCGTGGGAGGAAAGATGGACATTGAGCTCTGCTTTCTTTTACTTTTATCTCCACAATAAAAACACTTTCTCGAAGCCCAGAGAGTGTAAACAGAAAGCGAAATAAGTAGTTTAAGACTAGCAACTCCCTCATGTCCATTTGTTAGGCAAATCAGGTCGTCAGGGGTTAACCGACCCACATCCGACTTTGGTAGCATTGCTTTTGGTATTTTATTGATGGATACGTAAGAAATGGAAAGAAAGCTGCGTTCAAAGCAGAACAGTCACTGAAGGACTTTTATACTGTTCATACAGTAGGTCAGAAGATCAGGACCCGGTTCATTTGATGCTCCCTGATTTTATCCGTACATCGCTAATGACTAATTAAAAGTTTTGTTATTTTGCTTGTTTGTAGATGCACATGATTACAAAACAAAAGTTTTTACAGAAATGTATGAGTACATTGTTGGTTTAAGGCCACGTACAGAAGTTCGCTAGCGCTCAGGGTCTGAAACAGAAGGATTACGACTTGCCTGAGAACACTGGCTGATTGTGCGGATCTTAAAATGAGGGCAAAAAAAAGCGTTGCAAAAGAAACTAATCTTTTAGCTCACAGGACAGAGTGTGGAAATTACAGGTCAAACAATAACGGTCACAACCTTGTACGTCTTGTTATTGTGTTGGTTTTATTTGTTAAAGTTATTAGAAATCTTGAAGGATTGAGTGATATTTAGAAATGTTTCTGGGAGTCACTTTCAAACAAGCCACGTTTGGAAAAATGAATGTTTGTTTAAAAGACTTTGCATGACGTTTTAGCACTTTTGCTATGCCGACACAATGAGGTATTAAGGTATAAATATAGACAAATGTATATAGAATGTTTTTAAGACAACAGTCACGATTGCGGCATACAACAGAGTTTTAGGAGAGGCCGAACCCGTCTGTGTGTTTAACGTCGCGGAGCATGAACTCGCTAAACGTTCTTACAGTTTGACTTATAAACCTGACGTTCACAAATGTTTGTTTAGGAGGATTAAGTGGCATTCACTGGATGTCGTGTCACCGTTAAAACGTGCATGAACATGTACGCTCACATGAATGACATGACGGCTTGAATGTTTCCTACTAGGCTGGTGAGCCTAGGAATCTTCCTTTCGGTTTTGGTCACCTGCGATATACACACACATTTTAATAATATACAAATACTGTTCAAATCCTACAGCAGGCCTGTAACCATATTAACTCTCTCCTGTATTATACAAGCTTGTAGAAAATACCTAAACGTTGGGAACCTCTGGTGACGACCTGCCTCTGTAAACTGCCAGGATTTTGAATATTAAGTGTCTATCAGATGCTGTCAACATGGTATAGGTGAAGACTATAGGTAAACAATTACGGGCTGAACTTTCACCCGTTATTGTAAGTTCTCTGAAAGATTAGTTTTATTTTTAAAATCGTAAACTTTTGGACCGTAAAACTGAAGCATTACAGAGCTTTCAGGAAGTGGTGGATCAATGGTCACTATTCGTAAGGTTGGGGTTCATGCCTCTGAACTGCCAAGTTACCGTTGCTGGGCCCCTGAGCAAGGCCCCTAACTCTAACTGCTCTCTGATCCTGCACTCTGATCCCAGCTTTAAATAAGCTAAGATATGCAGAAACATTTTGAGGGGTAGTGGTGGCTCAAGCAGCTAAGGCTCTTGGGGATCGGAGTTCAAGCTGCCACTGTTGGGCCCTTGCGCAAGGCCCTTAACCCATTCTGCTTCAGGGGTGCTGTATTATGGCTGACCCTGCGCTCTGAGACCCAACCTCCAAAGTTGGGATATGCAAAGAAAGAATTTCACTGTGCTGTAACGTACATGTGACAAAAATAAAGGCTTCTCTTCTATTCTATTCAATTCAGTTTCCCCAGTCTGGTCTGATCTGATCTTGAATTTGGCTTGTTTAATGTTATTTTAGAAACCTTCCTGTCGTCATTAGATACTGCGCTGATTTATACGAGAAGCTGCTAGATTGGATGTGCAACTTCTTGGCTATCAAAGCTTTGCTAAACAGATGATATGAGGTGATGAGGCAGAAAGCAAGAGACCGGCAGAGGGAGAGGTAGGTTTTATTGCTCAGGGTTCGACACGATAAAGATTGAACGCTTTAACGTGCTTACTTCAGTCTCAGCAGGATAGTCGTTTAGGGTGTGATCTGAACGATACCCAGGGTTTGTTTGGGTTTAAAAAAAAAAGGCGTGCTTGTGTTTATCTGCTGATTTGAAGGTTTTAGCTAACAGATAAGACGACTTGTCAGTACTGCTGATGTGACTTGTTTATCTCTGAAGTTCTTAGTACAGTTTGTGTAGGTACAGTTTTTATAAACAAGGAATGTTTTGCTTGCTTCTAGTTTTTCAAAGACCCTTTGGGGTGTCTGTCTTTAGCCTGGCTCAGTGGGTCACACAGAATATTAGCAGGGCTGCTGGTCCTCTAAATTGAGAGGAGCCGCCTGATATGGCACGGTTCAGGAGCCTCATTTAGTTCCTGGAAGCTCTGTTTCAGGAACGTTCCCCTGGATAGTGACCCCTGAGCAAACAAGCGCTGGTGCTGTAGAGTTTGGGAATCCTTTAGGAGGAGCAGGAGTCTGTGACCGGAGATTAAACAGGCTGCCGATGCTGAACGTCCGACCGTAGGAAGGAAATTTATTGTATTTTGCTTCCAGGGTCTCTGTGCCTTAGTACGACGTCTTGAAAAAAAAACCCGGCCGTAAAAACCAGGGACGCTACATTTCTCACCATGTCATGTCTCTCAGAGAAACTTCTGAATGTAAATCAGACACAGGTTTGACGTTTAAAAAGTTATGTCAGATAATATAATCTCTAGGATATGGTGTAAGTGCAGATTATCTTTCCTCCTTCACTGATGAATTTATGACTCTGTGACTCAGACACACCAGACGCTACGCAGCCTTTGTGTCTTTCCTCAGATGTGTAGCTTCTTCCGCGAAAGCTTATGTCCCAATACCGAGCAGCACGATCATGAACGTTCAGATGAGCTTCAGGGTCAAGAGCTTTACCAGCTGTGGTGTTGTCTAAAGGCGTGTAGACACAGCAACACTCCTGCTGCGTTCCACACCCTTCTCATGACTCATAACCTCAGATCACTGTCTAATATCTGGCTCTGCATCAGACCTGTGGATTATATTCCTCTGACGGCACGACCCTAGGTATTTTTTTTTTAAATATATATTTATTGCTTGCTGCTAGATACAGTACTGTATGGACTCCAGGAAGATGAACGTGACTCACGACGGCATCGACATACGCTCTCGTCACACACCGTTTAAAGCTCGTCTTCAATACACACCTCCTTTTAAGGTTACATAGAGCGGTGCTGTAAATTCTATCAAGGATTCAGAGGTGCAGAGTTCAGTCCAAAGGTGAACCCAGTGAGTAAACGCACACACTCGACTAAGTGTCTCGACTTGAGCTGATTTGTGCAACAAATGCAGGTATAACTGAGATGATGTCATTCATTCTCCGCTGAATTTCAGTGTTTATCCTGTATGTTTATTTTATGGGATATCTAGAGATCTCAAATCATAAAGAAAATCACGTGCAATTTTACTCAGTTTCAGGTAAATACTGTATATAAAATTGTACCAATAGAATTATTAGTTGTTTTTTTTGGGGGTTTATTTTTAACTTTAATGCATACACATGAAATATAGACCTTTACTTTACTTTACATTACATTTATGGCATTCGATCGACGTCCTTATCCAGAGCGACGTGCAAAAAACGACCATCGCTGGTTCACTAGGTTACAGACTTAAGACTCCATCAGCCTGAAACCCTAGTGTAAGTGTGTCAGGAAGAAGAAGGTCTTCAATCAACGTTATTACGAAGATATCCAGTGACTCAGATGTTCAGATATCTAGAGGAAGTTCATTCCAACACCTCGGTGCCAAGACCAAGAGTCTTGATGCAGACCTGCCAAAAATGAGTTAGTCATAAGTGCATTCATTCATTTCACCAGCTAATGAAAATCACTTCTCAGATCTTCTGCGCGAACAGAACTTTATTTGGTCCCATTGTCTTCGGGATTAAGATAAAAACTTTGCTCATGCGCTGTATATAATTCTGCACCAAGGAAGTCGATATGAATGAAACGGATTTGTTCACCTCATTAGGTTAATATAAGCTGTGGAGACTTAATGAGAAAAATTGAGAATATCTGTTGAACTATCTTATCTGTCTGAGTAAAACAGAGTTATTAGCAGTTTACTGACCCACATGACCAGTCTCTTCCTCTGTGGACCGCGATCGTGATACGTTTGTATGAACCACTTGAGCGTTAAGCCGACAAACAGCACAAGTTTCTCTTCTCTGCTTCTCTTCGTTTCTCCGCAGTGTCTGGTCATCGGCGGAGGCCCCTGCGGCTTGCGAACGGCCATCGAGTTGGCGCTTCTCGGAGCCAAAGTGGTGGTGATCGAGAAGAGGGACACGTTCTCCAGGAACAACGTCCTCCATCTTTGGCCTTACACCATCCACGACCTCAGAAACCTCGGCGCAAAGAAGTTCTACGGCAAGTTCTGCGCCGGAGCCATAGACCATATCAGTAAGTGCAAGCTGTCCATGTGTCATCAGATAGAGTTAAAGTAAACCACATGCAGTAGATTTAATCAAGAGGTAGTGAGTTGCATAAATATTGACACCCCTGATCACAATAACGACTCATTTTTATGCGACTCTGAAAGTCATAGGAAAGAGTGTGTGAATAATACACCACAATTTGTTATGAAATTGTTTCTCACATGTTGTCTTTTTATTTGACATTAAATCTGTTAGGGGTGTGTGTGTGTGTGTGTGTCCCCGACTATTTTGTATATTCCTGTGAAGATTAGGCCACGCCCCCGAAAGTCAAATAAGATGCAAAAAATATCATGCCTCTGGCAGACAATAATGCAAATGTGCTGGTTTCTCCAGCCTCTTGTTTCTAAGGAAGCATCCGTCAAAAGTCTAGCAACGTTTTGTGTCCTCATATTAATAATAATTATAATAATTATAATGAGTCGGCAGTCAGTCTCACGCACGTTTTTTCCGCTGCACGTTTTTTTTTTTAAATGTCGTGTGTTTTAGGTATTCGTCAGCTGCAGCTAATCCTTCTGAAGGTGAGTCTCATCGTCGGGGTGGAAGTTCACGTCAACGTCGAGTTTGTCAAACTCCTGGAGCCCCCCGAAAAGCAGGACGGCGTTGGTAAGCAGATTTGCCCAAAAGAGCCACTGCCATCCAAACATACAGTATTTATTATATAGAAATTGCTTTGCGCACAGAGGCTTCGAGAGACTTTCTCTACAATTGTGTGTTTCCAGTTCAGTAGGGAAGAGCCACATAAGGGTGTGATGGTCAGGGGTGCACATACTTTTGCTCATATAGGAAGAAAGCCCACATGCACTCCTCAGGACCATTTTGCGAGTGTGTAAAATCCAAGCTGTATTTGTAACCTAAATACAAATGCATTAATTACACGTCCCAGAGCATGAGTCTAGTCCCGAAGTCTGTTTGAGGAGCTTCTGTACTCCTCTGTAGTGTTTCAAGGCTTCAAACATTTCACAGGAACATGGAGCGGGCAGTTAAAGATGATACGGAGAAGGTTTTTACGTCAGTGCCACTTAGAGCTTGCATAGCGTGCAGATGATAAGCTGCTAATGATACGCTGCTAAATTTAGACCACTGTGCACCAGCAGGGTCGAACTGAACCACACGATATGTAGTGTTTGGGGAATCGTAGAGGTCTGGCATTTTTTGTGTCTGAACTTTGTGTACTTATGTTTTGCTATTTATACGTACATGGTGTTTGTTTGTGTGTGTGTGTGTGTGTGTGTGTGTGTGTTTTGCAGGGCAGGGATGGAGAGCAGAAATGTCACCCGTTAGTCATCCCATCTCTGACTACGAGTTTGACGTGTTAATAGGAGCGGACGGACGCAGAAGCACGCTACACGGTGAGTTTTATCGCTGCGAGTTGCCGTTCTACGAAGCGACCAGGAGGCGTTCCTACTTCTGGTTGCCATGGCAATTAACAGTGGGTGGCGGCGTTCAAACCTGTTTTCTTGCGGCTAGAAACAAAACGTTCTGGACGGAGATTTGGCGTTTGGGTATTAAATTCAGCAGTGTGTATCTGTGGCATATTATACGAGATGATGGAGAAGCAGCAAGCACACGGATCATCCGACGCATTATATTTATATTTGTGTAGCGTTCAGCTTCACACAGCTTGTCTTTATTGCTGGACACACCCACATCTTGTCGCATACGGTCACTGTCACCCATGTCACCGGAAGTCATCAGGTCGCTTTGGTGCCACGAGTCACCGTAAGCATGAAGGTAGCACAAGATTTCCATCCAACACCACTAGCCTCCATGCTGGATTCCCTGATCAGTGGAAAGTCATTATGAGCCTCTCCTGCTCCTGGAATCTAACAGCTCAGGGTGAAGTTATCAGGCATGAATATTACAGGCTCTCTCCTTAATCCTATCAGAGCACAAAGGTCTAACTTGGCTTCACCGACGAAGCAAAATGACGTCATTTACAGAACCTGACCGTTAAACACTGCGTAATGAGAGATACAGGAAGTAGTCCTGCGCCTTTTAGGCTGTATCTAAATAAACAAAGCATCCGTTTCGTCCGAAGATAAAAAAAAATAGATCCACGCATAGATGAGTTTCCTGTTCGTGGAGGATCGAGTCCAAGAAGCACAGAATGAGATCTCTCAAAATCATAATGATATACGGCTTGTTCATCTGATCCAGTGGGAGCTTAAAGAAATGTCCAGTCAGATCACAGCGTGTCGAGTTTCTCACAGTTTCTCACCTCATGAAAACAGAGCGCCTGTTCCAGGAGTTTGGGATGGAGCATGTAAGCAATTAATCTTCTCTAAAAAAAAAAAAAGATGCTGAAATTGTTCTGGAGGTGCAGAACACAAGTTCACTTCAGCTTGAGGTCACATATTCACGAAGCTCCACCCCCTGTACAGCGTCCTGTTGATTTGTCTATAAAATAATAGACAGGAGGCAGATGTTTATTTCCAATCAAGTTTTCGGTTTGTGCTGCTTTTTGTTGTTGTTTTTTCTATTTTCTTCTTTACTCTTCCCTTTTTTGTCCTCTTTACACTTTCTCTCCTTTTCATTCTCCTGCTTCTCCTGTTCCTGCTGCTCATCTCCTTCTCCTTCTTCTTCACTACTCCAGGTTTTAAAAGGAAGGAGTTTCGAGGCAAGCTGGCCATCGCCATCACCGCCAACTTTGTCAACCGCAACACCACAGCGGAGGCCAAAGTGGAGGAGATCAGCGGTGTGGCCTTCATCTTCAACCAGAAGTTCTTCCTCGAGCTTAAGGAGGAGACAGGCAAGTTCTCAACCTCTCTGTCCTGTTCCAGCACATACAGAGAGGGAGACGGACAGGGACAGAGGGAGAGGGAGACGGACAGGGACAGAGGGAGAGGGAGAGGGACAGGGACAGAGGGAGACGGACAGGGACAGAGGGAGAGGGAGAGGGACAGAGGGAGAGGGAGACGGACAGGGACAGAGGGAGAGGGAGACGGACAGGGACAGAGGGAGACGGACAGGGACAGAGGGAGACGGACAGGGACAGAGGGAGAGGGAGACGGACAGGGACAGGGGGAGACGGACAGGGAGAGGGGGAGACGGACAGGGAGAGGGAGAGGGGGAGACGGAGAGGGAGAGGGGGAGACGGAGAGGGAGAGGGGGGAGACGGAGAGGGGAGACGACGGAGAGGGGGGAGACGGACAGGGACAGAGGGAGACGGACAGGGACAGGGACAGAGGGAGACGGACAGGGACAGGGACAGAGGGAGACGGACAGGGACAGGGACAGAGGGAGACGGACAGGGACAGAGGGAGACGGACAGGGACAGAGGGAGACGGGGAGGGACGGGGAGGGGGAGACGGACAGGGAGAGGGAGAGGGGGAGACGGAGAGGGGGAGACGGAGAGGGAGAGGGGGAGACGGAGAGGGGGAGACGGACAGGGAGAGGGGGAGACGGACAGGGACAGGGAGAGGGGGAGACGGAGAGACGGACAGCGACGGGGAGAGACGGAGACGGACAGGGACGGGGAGAGGGGGAGACGGACAGGGACAGGGAGAGGGGGAGACGGACAGGGAGAGGGGGAGACGGACAGGGGGAGACGGACAGGGAGAGGGGGAGACGGACAGGGAGAGGGGGAGACGGACAGGGGGAGACGGACAGGGACAGGGAGAGGGGGAGACGGACAGACCGACCAACAGACAGAGGGAAAGGGAAACGGGGGAGACAGACAGAGAGAGAGTTTACTGTGTGTACTGCATGATGTGATTGAAGCATCTCCACTTCATTCATTGAAGCTATAAAACAGACTTGTGTAGGATCTGAATTAAGGTCAAGAAGCTTAATTACTTTCCTTTCTGATGATCAGATGGAAAGAAAGTTAATGATTTATCTCCTGTTTGAATTAATCACTGAAGTCTGTCTTGTTGTGCATCATTTTCTTTTATACTGCTCACACCCAAGTGATAATTAGATGGGAAATTCTCTAGTGCTAAAGTCGGTAGCATGAGTCAAGGTGACGGTTTCTACCCCACAGTATCAAACCCTTATCTTTAGGAACAGATAACAACTGTTTTTGTTGTTGTGTTTAAACAGGGATTGATCTGGAGAATATCGTCTACTACAAGGACAACACGCACTACTTCGTCATGACGGCCAAGAAGCAGAGTTTGCTGGATAAAGGGGTCATTATTCACGTAAGAAGAGGTTTTTTTACTTTTACTGAGAAATACATGACGCATGAACAGCTTTGTGTGTGTGTGTGTGTGTGTGTGTGTGTGTGTGTGTGTGTGTGTGTGTGTGTGTGTGTGTGTGTGTGTGTGTGTGTGTGTGTGTGTGTGTGTGTGTGTGTGTGTGTGTGTGATTCCCACTGAGAGGACTAGAATGTGATGTTAGATGTTGTTGAAATCTAACAGGAAGTCCACTCAGGTTCATCTGCTGTACTTTTACTTCCACACACGGTTATTTTCAGTGACACACACGTGGCACACACACACACACGCGCGCGCTACTATATTGCATTTAGACATTTCTGGGATTCACACTATGCATTTTTGTTGATGTGCTGCGTCTAATTTTATTTTATTCTGCTAAATCATCTTTATATCTTGCTATGTCTTCTAAATCTTCCCCATCTTCACGTTCCACTAGAACGTCGTCTTCTTATTCTGCCGTACGATCTCAGTTATCTTCATCTTCATCCTTTTATTCTGCTACATCTTCTCCATCTTCATCTTCATGTTTGTTTTCGGTTTTCTCCATCTTTATCTTTTTATCCATCTTTAACGACCCGTTCTACTTTATCACTCTTTTGTTTCTTGTGGTTAAGTAAGAGACAAAACCGCCGTCCTTCATGTTAATGAGTGTTTTAATAGTTTCTATAATTTTTTTTTTTTTTCTTTTTCAATCTTAAACTAAATTTACCACAGCGACATTGATCCAGGATGAAACAAGGGCGGAAGAACGGCTTTAGCGATGAACGTGAAACGTTTTTTTTTACTCTTGTCTCTCAGGACTACATTGAGACCGAGCGACTGCTGCACAGCGACAACGTCAATCAGGAAGCTCTGCTGTCCTACGCCAGGGAGGCGGCTGACTTCGGCACCAACTACCAGCTTCCGTCTCTGGACTACGCCATGAACCACTACGGACAGCCCGACGTGGCCATGTTCGACTTCACCTGCATGTACGCGTCGGAAAACGCCGCGCTCATAAGGGAGAAGAACGGACACCAGCTGCTGGTGGCTCTGGTTGGAGATAGTCTTCTGGAGGTACAGGGAGAAAACCATTGACTTCATTCTGAGAATTCTGTATGCTGAAAAGTTTCTCCAAAATGTAGTCCGTTAGATGAGATCCAAAGTTGCGCTGAAAAATTCAGCCGTATAAATGATAAACATGTAATTAAAATAGACTAATAACAGAATTACAATGAAAATAGATTTCAATTATGCAGGCAGAAAAAGGACAAGTATAGAAAATCTACTTTATGAATGCAGACTGGTGGCAGTACTGTACAGTACGACTGGTATGAGCAGATTTAGGTGTATGTTTGCATGTATTAATGTTTTGTACATTTTATAGTTCAATTTAATGCCTTGAAACAGCCACTGAACAAATTCCCACCTACGTTTCGTCTTGTCTGTACCACCAGCCCTTTTGGCCCATGGGGACCGGATGTGCTCGAGGCTTCCTGGCTGCATTTGACACGGTGTGGATGGTGCAGGGTTGGGCTCAGGGAAAAGCCCCTCTGGAGGCGCTGTCCGAGAGGTCAGAGTATAATCTCTCATAGCATGTGTCCTGATTGTTTAGAGATACGAGAGCATGATATGAGAGCGCTAATAGGGGAAAAAAGTAGGTACACAGAGTTACAAGCTCGAGTGCTAGATACATAAATCTGTAAAATATCACTACATAGACAAGCCGTTTTTTAAAGCGGTCACACGCTGTATTTTATCCAGTCGCGGTTGTTGACGTGTGTGTGAAACATCAGATTATGAAGAGCCAGGGTTTATTGTTAATCCCAGGTAAAGTACGGGCAGTGTGAAAGGTCACGCAACATAACCCAGTAATTCCTATACATGGGGTTCACTAGGACCCAGGGGGAATGATTTTAAGTGTGAGTGCGGATTCTTTTGGATTTGATATTAACAGAGATGTTGTGCATGATAGGGAGAGCATCTACAGGCTTCTGCCTCAAACCACAGCCGAAAACATCAGTAAAAACTTTGAGCAGCACACCATCGACCCTGCGACCCGCTACCCCAACCTCAACTCCACCTGCGTCCGACCACACCAGGTGAGGCTCACGCTATACGCGTTCACGTATCATTCGCGCCTCTTCTTTCCTCGAATCATCTGTCTGTACTTTACTCCATTGCTGTGTCACCGCAGGTCCAGCATCTGTACATCAACGGGGAGCAGAACCCATGTTCTCTGGAGCGTAGTGGACCCACGCGCAGGTCCGTCAATATCTCCAGGAAAGGTGACTACAACACAACTTGATACAACTATCAACTACAACACAAGTTTAAGGGGGATTTTTTTTACGACATTTATTTAAGTTTCACAAGCAGGTGTTCAGCATCCTAAAATATCTATATATGAATACTAAAACTCTTCTGTAGGTGTGTGTGTGTGTGTGTGTGTGTGTGTGTGTGTGTGTGTGTGTGTGTGTGTGTGTGTGTGTGTGTGTGTGTGTAAAAAGGAAAAAAAACAACAACAACATAGTACTTGAGGCTAAAGTTAGGAGTGAGTGTAAGCAGAGCAATAATTAGTAAGTCAGTGCTTACAAATATAGTAAAAGTGTGTGTGTGTGTGTGGTCAGAATCGGCGGTGCGGCCCAGTCGCTTGTTGCTGTGGTGTCAGAAGCAGACTGAAGGATACAGAGGAGTGAATGTTACTGACCTCACTACGTCCTGGAGGAGCGGCCTCGCCCTGTGCGCCCTCATCCACCACCAGCGCCCAGACCTCATGTGAGCGAGAAACACACACACACACACACACACACACACACACACACACACATTCAGTTAACAGTGAGAAACACAAATTCATGTACACACAAGCTTATCTTCTCATAACAGCTCATGTTGTACACTGTGACTCTCACACACTCTTACACACACATTTAGTAAGCACTTTATCCTGGTCCAAGGCCAAACTGGATCCCAGTTTATCCCACGAATCCTGGGCGTAAGGCAGGAATACGCCCTGAACACGGGATGCCAGTTAACGCCTTCACGCACTCCACACTCATTATTTACTATATATGTTTAATACATAACGTTTAACAAAATGGCCATGTGGAAGCTCTTACTTATTTAAAAAAATATATTCTTTAACAGGACCATTTATCAGGGACTGTTCAACATGATGCTACAACCACCGTTAGATAAAGAGAGGATTAAAAAAAAAGGCACCAGTCATCTTTTAGCTCTCCTGCCGTCATCATTTCTCCTTTTATTTTTTTGTTTGGTCTGAAAATAAGTACAATGGTATAAACTCACTTCCTCCTCCTGTGGAGCTTCATTGAGCTCCAGTTCCCTCCTTAACTTCTCTTTGGCTATCTCTAATCGACGCATGGAAGAACATCTTTCTTATCGGATTTCAGATTTAAATCTTGTGATTTTGTTTATTTTATTTTATTACATATGAAATTGGGGGGGGGGGGGGGTGAATGTCGGTTTGCGTGACATCATATCCTTCATTTCCGGCGTCGTCTGCTAAATATCACGCCGTCTTATCTGGAAGGAACCCGGGTTTTCCTCAGATAAAATTGTTTCCTACCAACAGTCAAAGCGACGAGCAGCACAGAGTAAGTTCCTAGTTGGTTTGTTAAGCAGCTCATATTAGCTGCAGCAAATTACAGATGTTTTACTTTTATCCAACAATAAGAAGATTTTTACACTTTGAATACGAGAACGGTCCATTCACGATTCCATCCGTGATCACTTCTACACCGCTGTTTTCATATTTTATATCAATCCGTGTTCAGGCTGCTTCTTGCTTGTGTCTCATAATTATGAGATACTGAGTCATAATCACGATACTCAGACATATTAATGAGAGACAAAATAATCAGTCATCATTGAGAAACAAGTTTCTAAACCTTAATTACTAGATATGCGGTCATACTAGAGATGCCAAATCATAATTGATACTAAAACATAATTGAGAATCATTCTTGAGATACTAAATCATACCCGAGATACTTAAATCATAATTTTGAGATACTCCGTCATACTTGAGATACTAAATCATAATTATAATTCATATTTTAGATACTAAAGCATAACTGAGTCACATTTGAGATACTAAAGCCTAAATGAGAAACTCGGTCAAACTTGAGATACTAAATTATAATTGAGTCATATTTCAGATACTAAATCATATTTGAGATTCTCAGTCATACTTGAGATACTAAATTATAATTGTCATAGCTGAGATACTAAATCATAATTATGAGATACTGTCATACTTTTCATTCATCTTCTACCGCTTATCCGAACTACCTCGGGTCACGGGGAGCCTGTGCCTATCTCAGGCGTCATCGGGCATCAAGGCAGGATACACCCTGGACGCAGTGCCAACCCATCACAGGGCACACACACACACTCTCATTCACTCACGCACTCACACACTAGGGACAATTTTCCAGAGATGCCAATCAACCTACCATGCATGTCTTTGGACCGGGGAGGAAACCGGAGTACCCGGAGGAAACCCCCGAGGCACGGGGAGAACATGCAAACTCCACACACACAAGGCGGAGGCGGGAATCGAACCCCTAACCCTGGAGGTGTGAGGCGAACGTGCTAACCACTAAGCCACCGTGCCCCCACTGTCATACTTGAGATACTAAATTATAATTGTCATCATTGAGATACTAAATCATAATTTTCAGATTCTCAGTTAAACCTGAGATACTAAATTATAATTGTCATAGCTGAGATTCTAAAACATAGTTATGAGATACTGTCATACTTGAGATACTAAATCTTAATTATGAGATACTGTCATACTTGAGATACTTAATTATAATTCATATTTAAGATACTAAAGCATAACTGAGTCACATTTGAGATAGTAAAGCCTCATTAAGATCCCAAGCCATATTTTGAGATACTAAGTCATAATAAGATGAGTCATTATGTTGAGACGCTCACTTATGTCAGAACCGTACTGTCTCAGAGGTTACAACCAGCCTGTGTACACTCATGCCTCCCAACATGCGTCCTAACAATACCAACAGTATCTTGAAATGATTAGTCCTCTTAACTATGACTCGTTTTTTTTTTTTTAAATGATGGTGTGTAGAATTATAGAAAGTATAATAAAGTATAGAATTATTTTGAGTTCCATGATTTTTTTTTTTTTTTAAGTGGAAGAAATCAGTTTCTATACAATTTTTGTGAAAAGCAATCATAGAGGACAAAATGTGAGTAACAGTTCAGTCTTGTGTCAGAAATCATCCATTTGTGCTGTACTAAAAGTGATGCCTTATGAATTAAAAACAAACTAGAACCTACATTCCAGTATTTAGTGGATTAAGACCTTCTATATTGACCCTTCTTCATCTTCTTCTCGTTCTTCTTCTTCCTCTCTCTCTCTCTCCTCAGAGATTTTGATTCTCTGAACGAGGCAGACAGCGCCAAGAACAACCAGCTCGCGTTCGAGGTGGCCGAGAAGACGTTCAGCATCCAGCCGCTCATCACAGGACAGGAAATGGCCGCTGAGCAGGAGCCCGACAAACTCGTCATGGTGCTCTATTTGTCCAAGTTCTACGAAATGTTCTGCAACTCCTCCATATCTTCCTCAGGTAGGAAGGTCTAGAAATGGGTTTAACATCTGTATATTTAGTCGATTCTAATACCGTCAAGACGTTTTCAGTTCACGTAGTTTATTGGGAATTATTATCCAGATGCATTTAATATTAAGCACACAGACTAAATCATCCTGTAGGTTTTCGGTCAGTGACGAATCATGTAGTATGTAGAAACTTATGAGACTTAAAGCTTATGCAACTCTCTCTCACTCACTCACTCATCTTCTACCGCTTATCCGAACTACCTCGGGTCACGGGGAGCCTGTGCCTATCTCAGGCGTCATCGGGCATCAAGGCAGGATACACCCTGGACGGAGTGCCAACCCATCACAGGGCACACACACACACACTCTCATTCACTCACACAATCACACACTACAGACAATTTATCCAGAGATGCCAATCAACCTACCATGCATGTCTTTGGACCGGGGGAGGAAACCGGAGTACCCGGAGGAAACCCCCGAGGCACGGGGAGGACATGCAAACTCCACACACACAAGGTGGAGGCGGGAATCGAACCCCGACCCTGGAGGTGTGAGGCGAACGTGCTAACCACTAAGCCACCGTGCCCCCCTTATGCAACTCTTTCTGTGTTAATCTTACCTTCATAGAATAAAAAGATTAATATCCTCAATTTTCAGGAGCTCCCAAAGAGACCAGCAAGAACAATGAGGACCTTTCATCCAAGCCCAAGAACTCTGTTTACAACTCAACAAATCTCGCACTGCTCCGGAAACGGATTCCAAAGGTTTTTATTCATTTATTTATTTATTTATTCATCAAGTTCACCAATTCACCCTAATCTCGCTCTCTTGTATCTTTCTACACCTTTCTTTATGACTGCTGATGGTAGGTCATTTTCATGGCTTTAAAATTGCTTGAAATTCCCCTGCTTGAAGGTAACCAGAACGATTTTGTGGAATTATATTTAAGTGACCAGGTTTCTACAGACTTTCAGACTTCTGCATAGGGTCATGTGATTTTGGTTATTGTTATTCGAGTCAAATGATTGTGTAGCCAAATAGAATCCAAAAATCTTTGTCGTCAATAATAGAACTGTGAAGATAGATTGAATGAGATGGGAGGCCAAAATTTATAGTCTACAGTTACTTGTTTATTATTTGCCCTGATTGATCAGAATAGGAAGGATGTGGGGCGAGTTATGGCTCGACTCTACAGTCCGGGCTGCCAAGGATTCAGTTTCAATCTCACTTCACACCATTTGTTTGTTTTTGTTTTGTTTTTTTTTTTGTTTTTTTTTGCTTTTTCTTTCTCCTCACGTCCATCTTGTTCTTTATACATTTCTGTTTCCAAAAGGATGACAAAAAGGTCGAAGATGACAAGAAGAGAAGAAAAGGCATCAGCTACCTGGACGAGGTGCGTTTACGTGAAGTCTTGCCTTTAACACACGCGTGCACACACACACACACACACACACACACACATACGCACACTTGTATATATGTGTATATATACAGTGTTTGAAAGTTTGTGACCCCTTTACAAATTCCTATATTTCTCCATAAATATGACCCAAAATGTAAACAAAAAGTAAAATAAGTCCTAAAAGTAAACTAAGTGAACACAAACAAACAAATGAGCCAACAGCGTTATAATTCTTTATTTAATTCTTAAGAAAAATGATCCAACATTACAGATCTGTGACTTGCAAAAGTAAGTGAACCTTTACTTAGTTATTTCTGCACAAGGGCGATTCAGGTAACTTTTGATCAGTCCTGCACAACAGCTTAGACTTTTATTCCATTCCTCAGCACAGAACAGCGTCAACACTGGGATTTTAGTGGGTGGTCCTCACATGAACCGCTTGCTTCAGGTTCTTCCACAAGTCAGGACATTGACTTGGCCATTCTAAGACATTATCTTTGTTCTTTTTTTTTAATCATTCTTTGGCGCACACACTTGGGTGCTTGTTATCGTCGTCTTTGTGTACGACCCATTTGCTCTTGAGGTTCAGTTCACGGACAGATGTTTTCATTTAGAGATTTAGAGATGACAGCCATTTTCATTTAGAGATCACTGGTATAATTTTTAATTCATTGTTCCATCAATGATGACAAGCTGTCATGCAGCAATACAGCCCCAAAGCATGAAACTACCACCGCCATGTTTCACAGACTGTATACAAGTCTTATACTGCAATTCAGTATTTTCCTTTCTCCAAAATAATGCTTCTTATTTTAAAACAAAAAAGTTTTATTTTGGTCTCTTTTCGCCACAAATTTTCTTTTCCAATAGTCCTCTGGCTTGTCCACATGATCTTTAGCAAACTTTACGGGCAGCAATGTTCTTTTTGGAGAGTTGTGGCTTTCTCCTCGTGACGCTGCCTTGCACACCGAGGATGTTCTGCATTCACCTGATGACAGACTCGTAAACATTAACCACAGTAAAGAAACCTCTAGTTGCTTGGAGGTTACTGTGTTCCTTTCTGACCCAACAGACTATTACATGTCTTGCTTTTGGAGTGATCTTTATTGGTTGACCACTTCTGGGAATGTACCAATGGTCTTAAAGTTCCTCCATTTGTACAGAATCTATACACACACACACACACACACACACACACACACACTGCATATACGTATACTGCGCATTGCTCTCCTTTACATGTAAACCGTGTACAACATGATGTTTGCCTGTCTTGTAGCTGTCCAAACAGAGCACTTCGACTGCGGTGGAGGAGGGCGAGCAAAAAGAGAATAAAGTGCGCTCCATGGCAACTCAGCTTCAAGCCAAGTTCGAGGAGAACGCACCTAGCTGTGTCCTACGTCGACAGGTAACTCTTCCTGAGTCGGTTTGTATTTGTCCTTTTATTAATTCTGACTATGTCGAGGAAGCCGTTTGTGAGCATACAGACTTGTGAGCATACAGAATGACCAGCCAGTTCTCTATTGCCCCTTTTCCACCGAGGCAGTTTGAGTGCTGGTTCGGAGCCTAATTTAGAATCAGTTCTTTCTTTTTCGACAGCCAAAGCACCGGCTCTGAACCAGGAAAGGTGGTTCTTAAGTAGCACCAAAACGTTGCTGGTTTAGACTTAAGAACCGCTTGTGTCAGGGGCTGTGGGCGGGGCTGTGGGCGGGGCTACTGTTAGCGCATTTGATAATGTACCTTAAGTATACTAATGTTTAATACACTTTTACTTTACCGTGATATGATACATTATCAGCACACATGATAGTAGGTAGCTACATGCTAAGGCTAACTTTTTTCTGTGTTAATGATAAAATAACGTTATGTACTTTCTCCATTACAACCTCCGTTTATACAGATTACATGGAGCTGCACGTACACGTCGGATTCGCCACGTTTGGGTGTCAATGTAGGTTCACAAAGCCATGAGCATTAACAGTAAATCAACATCCGCCATTGTTGATGTGTTTGTGTTTGCCCCTGCTGCGCTAATGTTGCTGTGTAACGTGACACGTATACAGTGACATCAGACTCGGCTCTGTGACGGCTCTCTAGCTGGTGGAAAGGCAAACCGGTCCTTAGAAGGTTCACCAGTGGAACCAACTTTGAACCAGCACCAGCGCTAGCTCTGAACCAGCACCCGGTTCTTTTTGGTGGAAAAGTGGCATAAGGACTGCTTATGTAACGGCTGCTCTTTATCCGGTCGCTCATTTATTACAAAATAAACCATATAATCCGACTCCGAGGTGAAGCGGAGTATTGTTCTGGAGAGGTTCCTTTGTAGCCCTACATTTACATACAGGTTCTGCGTTATCCTACATACCAAAGACTTCAACGAACTGAAACCAAAGGAACCGAAAGGTCCACGACTTTTAAATGTTCTTATAAACGGATAAAAAGTATAAAGTGTCGATCAGCTCATCCTCAGTCACTCATTCCTTGCTTTACAGAAATCTAAATATCAGGAAGCAAATTCGTTAGATAGCTTTAAATTGGAATTCAAATTTATTTTATTTGTATAGCGCCTTACAGAACAAACACAAAACAAAAAGAATTCATATAAACGTTAATGTAATACAAAAATTCAAGATGAATGTTAGATTTACTTAAATGTGTGAAGGGTGTGAAATGTCAGCTGAGGTGACGATCCTAACTGAATAGCTCTCTATGTGTAGTGAGTGAGGGATTGATTCATTACTGGAATTAACCATAAACCTGGTCCATTTAAGATTTTAGAGGTCTTGGAAATAATTGATTGGATGTAGATTGGTTTGATTTTTTTTTTTTTTTATTTGTTTGTTTTTTCAAGGTTTACCATTATTACGTGATTGAACCAACGTTAAGTTGTTTTGTGAGATTTGTATTTCATTCCAGTCGATCAGTATTTTAAAACCCTACGTCTAAAGGAGCGGACCAGAACTTTTCACTGATTGGCGCTTTCATAATTTGAATAATACCTTTTCACCGATTGGCCCTCGATCAGCCAATCACAATGCAGTCATGACCCCGACTTCATCACAAATACGGTTGAAGCGATGTAACATTTTCTCATTTTATTCACGATACAAATACATTTTTATTTTCTTTCCTTCTTTTTTCTGTCCTTATTTTATTTCTAATTTTCTTTCTATACCTTTTGATTTCCTCTAAATTTCCTTTCATTTGTTTTTCTCCTGTTTTCTGTTTTTCCCCCCATTTTAGGTTTATTGTACTTTGAGTTACTTTTATTTATTTTTTTGTTATGTGGGTAAATTTTTTTTCTTTTTTTTTTTTTTTTTTTTTTTTTTTGCCGAGTGGAAATAAATAAGGTCTATCAGAGTTAGCTGAAGGAGACTCGTAGTCGTTCCGTATTATAAATTTTATATCACCTTCATCTCTTCTCTTTGTTTCTGCTCGGTCTTTGCGCATCAGTCGGAGTCCGATTCGAGTTCAGGAAAGCCTGTTTCTCTGGACATGACTGAAAACCCTCGGTTTGCTAAACCCAAGCAGTCCTCACCCCCTCCTGATTCTCCCAAACCAAAGTGGCAGGTAGGCTCAATCTAGGCTCGTGCACATGAGCATGCCATCACTACCAGGTACATTCATGTACCAGTTCACTAGGCGAGTATCGCACTTCCACTGGATCGAATCGACCGTGTATGAATTTGAATCAGTTCTTTCAGTTCCCCATGTCTGAACGCTGCTCCTTATTCCTGCTTCCAGCCGTCTCCTTATTTGAGACTCCTGGAGTCTCAGATGCAGCATGGAAACAAACAGGGACACCTGGAAACCCAACAGGTTCAAGTCTGGTCACTTCACACCACCATGGAGGATCAGACAGGTTTTCAGTCACCAGAATCTCAGTTAACTTCTCAGACAACTCAAAACGCTAAACCCTCAACTCCTGAACTTCAGTCCAGTCTTCAGGGCCTTTCTGTCTCAGCTGCACAACATTCGACTCTGAAGCATGTCCTCGTCCCCAAAGAGCGACGCGCGATCACCTGCAAGTCCTCAGAAACCCCACTGATCTCCACAGCTGCTCTGCATCGGCTAAAGATGGTGGAGGACAAGACCACTCAGGTGAATACAGCTACCTTTCAGATACCAAAGTTAGACTCTGTTCACTTCCCAATGAATCATGGGTCTTTACAGGAACGTCATTGTGAGCGAAATTCATTCTGTTCAGTTCACCATGTTCAGCTTTTCTTATACAGTAGCTACATTAACATAAACCGCACTAATCTAATCTCACGTTCTCAATTCTTCTACCACACCAGTGTTCCATCTCAGGGGTTTAGACCAGCACCTGATCCTGATACCATGCTGATATCCTGCCAGCTAAACTCTGTTTAATATGAAACCAAACACCTTACAGACGACCTTTTGTCGACGTTCCAACCCGTGTTGTATTTCAAAAACCTCAGTGGCTCAGATAACCGTTAGCCAAGTAACCAGATTGGTATCAGATCAGACACATTTTCCTATATTAGTGTTCACAGACTGCCAGAAGTCATTTACTCTGTGGTCATAATTGTAGCTAATCTAATATGGAAGCTATCGCACTAAACGTGCTGTAGATTAGAGAAGTCGGCTTTCTTTTTCTCTCCCTCTGAAACGTTCTTCCTGTTTGCGTCACCGCAGAAGAAAGTGCAGAGTCAAAGCGCACAAGAGTTCAGCAGAAAGAGTATAAGAGAGCGAGCGGAGCAACTGAGCTTCCTGTTCTCCGGCACACCGGCTCAGGTGACAGAAAGGGGTTTGCTGGACCTCAGTTTGGAATGTTGTGGTACAATCCTGCCTGTCCTGCTGCACCCCTAATCCCGGGTGGAGATTGGTACGGTCCAGTTACCAGGGATGACTAACTAACTGTTTTCTGCTGTTTCTCTGTTGTTGTGTGGGAGTCGTAACTCCAGACTCACCAACTTGTTGCATGTGGATTGTGTATTAATTTTCCGAAATACAAAGGGACTTTAAAGACAGCTGAGCGAGGATTACCTGAGTCATGTGGCTACAATGCAAACGTGTGTGTGTGTGTGTGTGTGTGTGTGTGTTTTCCTGGTAGAGATCACTGTAGTCCAGTTTCAGCATGGCTGCTCCATCACAGCTCACCTCACCTACAGTGTTACGCTGTGTGCCTTTCTCTGTCAGTCTCTCTCTCTCTCTCTCTCTCTCTCTCTCTCTCTCTCTCTCTCTCTCTCTCTCTCCCTTTCTTTTTATCCCTCAGGCAGAAAGGCATGTAACAGTGTCTTCTTTCTATCCTTTTTTTTTTCCCTTTTTCTTGTTTGTATTTTGCTGTCTCTCGCTCTTTTTGATTCCTCCTAATTATCTTCTATTTTCTATTGTTCTTTACCATTTTTGTCCATTTCCTTTTTTTAATTTATTTTGCTATTTTTTTTTATTTATTTTTTGTTTCTAAACCCTACTTTCTTTCTTTCACTCTTTTTCTGTCCTTTCTTCTTTCTGTAGAAGAGTGGACCCTCTCCTGTTCCAGATTCTTCTCCTAAACCTCTCTCGTGTCCATCTCTCCTTCAGCCCTCTGCTCTTTCCTGTCTGCTGTCTCCTCTTCCTGAAGCTCAGCCCAAGCAGGTAACACCATCAGTCTCAGTGTGTGTGTTTGTAAGACACATCTCTCTCTCTCTCTCTCTCTCTCTCTCTCTCTCTCTCTCACTCTCTCTCTCTCTCTCTCTCACTCTCTCTCTCACTCTTTCTCTCTCTCACTCTTTCTCTCTCTCACGCTTTCTCTCTCTCTCACTCTCTCTCTCTCTCTCTCACTCTCTCTCTCACTCTTTCTCTCTCACTCTTTCTCTCTCACGCTTTCTCTCTCACGCTTTCTCTCTCACGCTTTCTCTCTCACGCTTTCTCTCTCACTCTTTCTCTCTCACTCTTTCTCTCTCACGCTTTCTCTCTCTCTCACTCTTTCTCTCTCTCCCTCTCTCTCTCTCCCTCTCTTTCTCTCTCTCTCACTCTCTTTCTCTCTCTCTCACTCTCTTTCTCTCTCTCTCTCTCTCTCTCTCTCTCTCTCTCTCTCTCTCTCTCACTCTTTCTCTCTCTCTTCCTCCCTCTCTCTCTCCCTCTCCCTCTCTCTCTCTCTCCCCATCTCCCTCTTTCTCTCTCTCTTCCTCCCTCTCTCTCTCTCTCTCTCACTCTCTCTCTTTCTCACTCTCTCTCTCTCACTCTCTCTCTCTCTCTCTCTCTCTCTCTCTCTCTCTCTATCTCCCTCTCTCTCTCTCTCTCACTCTCTCCCTCTCTCTCTCCCTCTTTCTCTCTCTCTCTCTCTCTCTCTCTCTCTCTCTCTCTCTCTCTCTCTCTCTCTCACTCTCTCTCTCTCTCTCTCTCTCTCTCTCTCTCTCTCTCTCTCTCTCTCTCTCACAGCTCCTGCAGGATTTATTGTTCTGTACATGAGTTGGATGAAATATCAGGTTCTTCTACAGGACAAAATCTCCTTATTGAATCGGGTGTGTAAGAGATCAGTGTGCTGCTGAAGTCCACAGCCGCTGCGAACCTGTCCGCTCATGTCGGGCTGTTGCCACAGAGCTGATGAGACTCTAGGCTTTCGTTTCTCACGTTTCCTTCTCTAGCGTTCGCTATTAGACCCGGACGAAGAAACCGGGTTAAGTAGACAGGACGATTAACGCGCTGTGGTTCTGTTCGATCGTAGTGTAACGGACATGCTGCGTCAGAGCCGACGACTCCTGATCACCAGGGGCACAAAAATCAATCTGAGATCAAACGTGTCCAATGCCTCGATCCTTCTATACAGGTATTTAGTATTTATTGGAGACTTGGCATGTTTTGTCGGAATTGCATTTTTAAAAACAAATACTCATCCTGCATGGAAAACATGTGAGCAGTTAAAGGTGGAGTTGTTGTTTATTTTTTATTCTATTTATTTATTTATTTTGGGGCGGAGCCAAAACATCTTCAGTGCACCACATCATAGATTCTGAAAGTTTCCGGACCTGTGTTGAGATCTAACGGGTGTTAAGTCTAGACTCTAGACGATCACTAATCACGTCTTACATCGTCATCCAATCATTCAGAGAGCTTAAGTGCCGTGGGGAAAGGGGCGGAGTCACCTTGGAAGAGACCACGCCCATCAGGAGAGAGAAAGATATCTATCCTTCATCATAAGATGAAGAAGAAGCACTGTGTTGATTTTTGCCTCTGCATCATTCTTTACTATTTTGTAGTTTAAATATTGAGTCGTGTGTTCCCCCTTTTAAAGAACTTTGTGTCACATTTTTTTCTCATGTAACACTTTTACAAGTGCGCACAGATCAGGTGAGAATTTGGTTTGATCTCGTTTCATGTTGTGTCTTTTTGCAGGTTAAACAATTTTCAGCATAACTGAGAGACATTTTTATTTTAGCCTTTATTTTTATCTTTTTTGCTATCTTTCTTTTCTTTTATTTTTTTTTCTTTCTTTCTATGTTCTCAGTCTGATGTCTATCATGTTGCCTAGATCCATCCAAGAACATAGTGCTAAAGTCTACAGTCCCTGATGAGGATAAAACCTAAGTTCAGTCACGTGTTTATCTTCCTCGGCCCACGGCTACATCGGTCACGTGTTTATCTTCCTCGGCCCACGGCTACATCGGTCACGTGTTTATCTTCCTCGGCCCACGGCTACATCGGTCACGTGTTTATCTTCCTCGGCCCACGGCTACATCGGTCACGTGTTTATCTTCCTCGGCCCACGGCTACATCGGTCACGTGTTTATCTTCCTCGGCCCACGGCTACATCGGTCACGTGTTTATCTTCCTCGGCCCACATCCTCCTGAGTAACTCTATCTTCTTTGTTCACTGACCTCATCGTACACTCTGTTTCTTGGGAACTCTGCCTGTCATTCAGCTCCAGATGTTGACTCCAGACTCCATTTTCTTTGGGTTCACACCTGATAGTTTGGAAAGAATATTAAGACTAATTACTGTTTTTTTTTTTGTTTTGTTTTTCTTTGCTGCATGAGTTAAGTTGCTTTTTAGTAGAGAATCAGCAGCCGTGTTTGAAGTCACATTTAATGGCTTTTGAATGCTGTGTATGTTTGCGCATGTTGTTTGTTTTTCCCCAGCATACTTCAATCCGTTTGTCTTTGTCTTTATTGATTCTCACGCCTCACTTCCTGTCTATTTACCTGTTTTTCTTCTTCTCTCTCGGATTAGAGGACAGTGGGGAAAGTTTCCTCTGTAATTGGTGTTAAAGCTGCCACTCTGGCTGTCCTTTATGAAACCGATCACAGACCCAACAACCCTTACACTCTCTCACTGGTAAGCAGGGTACACAAGGGTTTTTATACACAAGGGTATATATATATATATATATATATATATATATATATATATATATATATATATATATATATAATATGTATATGTATGTATGTGTGATATGTATGTGTATATATATATATATATATATATATATATATATATATATATATATATATATATATATATATATATATATATATATATATATATATATATATATATGTATATATGTATGTATACAAGGGTGTATATATATATATATATATATATATATATATATATATATATATATATATATATATATATACACAATATAATATATACACACACACATATATATACTGTACATATATATATGTATATATGTGTGTGTGTGTGTGTGTATATGTGTATATATATGTATGTATGTGCTGCAAAGGATCATTTGATTATTTTATTTTTTTTTCTCCTCCATCAATTTCCTGGCATTTCATTTCAGTCGTTTTTATGTTTTGTCTACAGACCGAGGCCAGGAGAAGTCAGGAGTCTGGTTCGGTAAATGTACTGAACGTAACTGACTGAATTTCACAGCGACTCACCAGCTTTGTGTCTTTCCCTGATTAATCAGCATACAGATTAACCCTCATGTGCCATAATCTGTTTTTTTTTTTTTTTTCTTTTTTGGTATTCAGCTGCTTGAACCTTTCCACCTTTAGACTGTCACGAGTGTCCACAAGAAACATCTCATCACTGTCTAATATTTATTCATGTTTTCTAAATCGAATGGGAGATTTCGCAGGTTTTCCTTCCAGGTCACTATAATACAGAATGTGGGAATGTTCTTCAGTGTGAGTATTTATACAAGTCACTTTACCCTGTGTCTCGGGACAGGAAGCCGAATCAGGAAGATTGTTTTGATGAAAATGCGCCACTAGAGAGAAAATATTTCCTACAGAAATCTACGGGTCTTATGTGGGTCTGAAAAGGATTTGAATTTCCAGACATGGAAAAGGTTTTAAACTCAGGAAATGGATGACCTGCTGATGAAGCTCCAGACACTAGGCATTAAACTCTGTTGAAGATGTTTCCTAATTTTCTGCTCATATCATGTTATTTTTTATTTTTTTTATTTATTTTTTTTTTTTTAATAAATAGTGAGAAAACTAAGCGCACGGAAGTTTTTATCAAATCAGTCCAGAAAAGGTCTTTAGGAAGGTTTATTCTAGGAAGATTGGTCCATTTTTCAGGATAATTCTCTGGCATGTCATGAATAAGTCCCTGACACACACCATAAAATAGATTGTATTATAATCACAACAATCTTTTAGACTGAACCGAATAGACCTTTCAGCTTCGTCAGTAACTCCACTCCACACAAACACACGCATCTAACTACCTACCAGGCTTTTTAACCCAGATGTGATCGAGACCGCTTGGTTTGCGAGTGTGAAATATTAGCAGAGGGGAACACGTCTAATCTCCTCCAGAATCTATCTATCTATTTATTTATTTTTCCCCCTCACTTCTTTGTGTGTGTCGGTGTTTCAGGTTAACCTGCGGAAGGAGTTTGCTCCCGGGATGGGCGGCAGCGACACGTGCCACTTCTGTAAGAAGCGTGTGTATGTGATGGAGAGACTGAGCGCAGAGGGCTACTTCTTCCATCGAGAGTGTTTCCGATGTGACGTCTGCAGCGCCACACTGAGGCTGGGAGGACACGTGTTTGACCAAGGTACAACGACACCATCTCTTCAACCTACAGGAGCAGAAGTAGACCATTTCCTGGAGATGGGGTCTCAGCTTCTTCCTTTCCTCTCCTCTCTTTTCTCTTCTCTCTTCTCCAATAAATCCTTCTGGAGGGAAAGTTTAAAATGTAAATTCCCTTCCTTTTGGACGTTGCTCTGTATTCGGTAGGATGTGTGAGTTAAAGAGTTGGACCACTGATTAAAAGGTTGTGAGTACGAATCCTAGGTCCACTGAAGTCTGTATTAAATAAAGTTAAACCACAGCCGCGGATCGGACTCAACTAGCTAACGTATTTATAGTAACTAACTGAGTTTAGAACATGAAGCAATTTCGAATTCTAGAAATACATCACACTATAATTGTTGAATTCTTAAATCTGATTGGTCAGAAAAATCCTCTATTGATCAATGTTCAAAATACTTGCTGAGGTGTAAGAGGAATAAATCACTACAAAACAGCTGTAATAGTAAAATAATTAACATCAGGGACACGATTAACTCCACAATGCTTTAGAATTCAGTAGATTTTCCTGTAACGGCACAAAATACTTACCGGGTCTTTAAATTCAGCTCGTCCTCGTAGGACTTCAGTGTAATCGGCTGTTCAATTCAATTCAATTCAAGTTTATTTGTATAGCGCTTTTTACAATGGACATTGTCTCAAAGCAGCTTTACAGAACGTAAACATAGAGCAGAAGGTAAACATAAGGAGAAGTATAAAGAATTAATCTAATAAAAATTCAAGCTATATATAGTTCAGTGTGTATGTATGTATATGTATTTATCCCCAATGAGCAAGTCTGAGGTGACTCAGGCAGCAGTGGCAAGCATTTTGGACTAAACTGTAGCCTATTTATTAAAGATGCAGGACAACCAGCTAGTAATGCATTACAATAGTCCAGTCTAGAGGTCATGAATGCATCAACTAGCTTCTCAGCATCAGATACAGACAGGATGTTTCTCAGCTTGGCAATATTTCTAAGGTGGAAGAAGGCTGTTTTTGTGGTATGTGCGATGTGATTTTCAACAGACATGTTGCTGTCTAATAAACACCCAGGTCTTTCACTGTCGAGCTAGTAGTATCAGTACATCCCTCTAAATGGAAGTTAAATTGTTTCTGTGTACTGGTTTTTGGACTTATAAGTAGTATTTCTGTCTTATCAGTGTTTAACAACAGAAAATTGCAGCTCATCCAGTCTTTTATCTCTCTAAGGCTGTTGGTCAGTAACATCGTGTCTTTCATTTTTAGTGCTGATCAAACCGTTTGCATTTCGCAGGTACTTTTTACTGCAAGCTGCACTTTTCCCAGCGCAAAACCAGCCACAGGCTTCGAAAGCCACAGGTAATATTCATCACCTCAGAACTTCCTGTAGTGGTTATTTTACACACACTCGTGTATGTGTGTGTCTGTGCAAATACACACACAGACATACACATGCACATGTGTGTGTGTGTGTGTGTGTGTGTGTGTGTGTAAATGTAATGTGTATATGTAATGTGTGTGTATATTGTGTGTGCATGTATGTAATGTGGTGTGTGTATGTGTGTGTAAATGTAATGTGTATATGTAGTGTGTGTATATGTAATGAGTGAGTGTGTGTGTGTATATGTAATGTGTGTGTGTGTGTGTATGTAATGTGTGTCTGTGTGTATATGTAATGTATATATGTAATATGTGTGTATGTAATGTGTATATGTAATTGTGTGTGTGTGTGTATATGTAATGTATATATGTAATATATGTGTATATTGTGTGTGTGTGTGTGTGTGTGTGTGTGTATGTAATGTGTGTCTGTGTGTATATGTAATGTATATATGTAATATGTGTGTATGTAATGTGTATATGTAATTGTGTGTGTGTGTCTGTGTGTATATGTAATGTATGTATGTAATATGTGTGTATATTGTGTGTGTGTGTGTGTGTGTGTGTGCGTGCTCGTGTTCCAGGTCCACAGAAGCGACGTGTCTGTACTTGACGATACTGACGGATTCTCCACCAGCGGGAGCCTCCACATAAAGCCTTCAGGTACCCTGAGTTCCCTGTTTAGGAAACGGCTGCACGTGAGCCGGCTGACCGGCTGGATGCATGGCGTGGCCTGGGCTTTATGGTTACACCTCAGTGAGCGGCGAGACGACTATGCCTTCTTTTCTGAACTTCTGGGCCTCGGCATCCCTCTGCTGTTTATTCTGTATGAGACAACAGCACAGATTTGTCTTGAGGGGAAGATCCCAAACTCAATTATAGCGTTAGAGTGAGGCGTCTGTCTGACCGACTGCCTCCCCCACACACTCCGCTCTCTTCTTTTAACCCTCCGCTGTTTCACAGAGGTGTTCAAGGAATCTGCCACCACTGATGCTGAAGTTTCTTTAATCAGTGTTTGATTTCCAAATTGTGCCAAAATCTGCACACGTTCCTCCAGTCCATGACTCTTTAATCAGAGGTCATGAATCTGTCTGGTGTTTGATTGCAGTATTAGTAATTTTGCACATTTGCACCGAACACTGACGCTTTTCCTGTTTAAACTCCTGATTAAATGCTCGTTCATGTTAACGATCCCATTCCGCAAATCAGGAGAAACGTCGAAACGTGAGGTAAAGAAGGACGACAGGACTGAAATTTACTCTTATACAGGCTTTAAGAGCTTATCAGTATTTTTATAGTAAAGGATTACTCCAGTTTTTTTTTTTTTTGTTTGTTTGTTTTTTAAAGCTTCGTACTAAGCAATAAATTTCTATTGCACGCTAAATTCATGAGGATTAAGACAGAATTTTAAAAAAATGCCATTTCATAAATCATATCCGCTTCAATCGTTATATCCCACGATACACGTCGGATGATGGGAGTCTTAGGGTCGTGATGTGTTACAGGGCATGTGTCATGTAGTCCCATCATTTCTCTCACAGCTTGTAGACGATTATGCAACTTTACATCTTACCCGGGAAAGCGCCGGGTCAGGATCGGTTCATTCCCTCCAACCGATCGGCCTCTAATCTCTAATAAAAGCCTAAAATCAGCTGATTAAACAAGTGGAATCAGGCGTAAATGCTGATCGACGATTAGAATGAAAAGCTAAATCCATACCGGTGCTCTGAGGATCAGATCCGACACCTTTCTGCTTTATACTGCGTTTGAACTCCATTATGACGTTAAACATTTTGGAAAGTGGGTCATTTTTATTTGGAACAAAATCTTTGTTGCTAAAACCTAAACAATACTGAACAATACTTGGATTTTTCACCTCTTGCTATGGCAAAGTACGTGTAGATAAGTGGGAGTGGAGAGAACATTTAAGTCTCCAGTTAATTAATTATTTAATTAACTGATTGATTTGATTGATTAAGCATTTATACCAGATTTGCCTCTGTGTTCTTATTGTTTCTCAGGAAAAATGAATAATAATCATTTGCTGTCCTGTCCAGACATCCACTAGAGTTTTGGTGTGTTAGAATTGTTTTCTAGGCGTCGCCGATTAAGCGCTCGGACATAAAGGTTTATATAATTATACGATCGATTCATGATCCGCTGTAAAACTTGTATTATCAAGAACTTTGAGGATTCAGGAGGATGTTTCTGTTTGGTGAAAGTCACACAGCGGATATGAGACGAGGTTGAGCCCAGACGCCGGAGTATTCGTTTATTCTAGTCAGCACTAAAATGTTTTAATCAGTCTTTAACGAGCGTACGAAAAGCACTTTTCTCTACTTTTCTCTGAGGTGTCACAGCTAACCTCTCACCGTTTTTGTGTACGATTTGTAAGCGGAAACGCCAATCAATGGAATTTACTTCATTTTTTTTTATTTTTTTTTATTTTTATTTCTAAAGTCATACAATAACAGTATTATGTTTTCTGTACATTTTTTTTTAGTTAGTCTAAATTGCCTACTGCTCTATTGACATTTCAAAAAACCCTCCTAAATTTCTTTCCTCTGTTTCTCTTCATCCTTCATCCACACCCTACCGTTAGACCGTTTCATGTTTTCAATGCTCCGACCCCCTGATTGGCAGAGCGGTGGTGCCTGAAGGTGATCGGCCTGCATTAGCCAGGTGATGAGGGTGTGGTCTCACTTTGCCACGCCCACCTTTAATTTCTTGCGCCATGGGTCTTCTGTATGAACGTGTCGTTCGTAATAGCCCCCGTAACTAACTCGCTAACACGCATCCCAAGCACGAATGCCCTGCTTGTGAAAGCACACGTGTGTGTGTGTGTGGTTTTGCACTTTATTATTTGTATGCATTTAATAATGCATTTAAAAAAAAAAAATCGGTAAATTTTATTTCTTGCTCTTTCTCTCTCTTTCTGTGTGTCTTTGCCTTGCTGTCTTTTGCAGAGGCTGCATTACTGTCCAAATCGTACTCCAGACCTCTGTCTTGTTCTGAGGTCACCACTTAGTGAAGGATCCTTCTGTAGTTTAAACAATTTTTTCGTCAATTTTTTTTTTTTTTTGTAAATTTGTAGTTCTCTTTATACATTTTCCTACAAGTCTGTACATTTCCTAGCACATGATGATAAATGTTCTTTTTTTTTTTTTTTTTTTTTCTTAATTTATATACTTTCAATCCTGTACGTATTAAATAAATCTATTTTCAACTCTATTTCTGTTTCTGTTTTTTTGTTTACCATTTTGATCCATGTGCAACGTTTGGGGGGAAGTAAAAAGAAAAACGTCTCTGCACTTTTTGTACCCTCACGACACGCTGACCAGTGTAACTTTTCCGTTTCTTTCTAATAAATTGACGGCACTTTCTTCACCATATACCTGAAAAGTGCGTCTTGTTAACGCAGGCTTGTTGCCTGACTAAAACCCCACCCACCCAATTCCCAAACCCTCCGGGTGCCGCCTAAAGTTCCGCCCAGAAAGCGTGCATACATTCGACCCATTGCGTGTACAACTCACTATCACTGGTGTTCAGAAGGGTGTTGGGTCTTTTCTTTTGGGTCTTTTCTGTCCTTTCCTTGCCCTAAAATTCTATTAAAGAGATGAGCGACTATTTATTTATATTTTTATGTGAAATGTTCAGATGGTCACGACTGCACTCGATCGATTTATCCGGTGAAACGGATATGGATCATGAATCCTCTCGTTACAATCCAGTTGTGTTTGTATAGCACTTTTAACTTTGAGCGAGCCAGAGGCGATGGCAGTGAGGAAAAAAGAGACTGAGATGATACGAGGAAGAAATAACGTATCTCGTACGTATCTGAGACGATACGAGGAAGAAATCTTGAGACTCAAAAAGAAACTCGTTTTTTTCTGTGACCGGTCTAGAGATTATTAAAAAAAAAACACACAACGCCATCAAGAAAAACTGGTTAAAACTGACATTAATCAGAGAAATATCCAAGAGGCCAAGGCTAAAAATAAAGGATGTGAAAAGATCTGAACACAAAGAAGCTGTAGACAGCAAATATCCTGGATGTTCCACAAAGCTGGGCTGAAATCCTGTCTGAAGCTCTAGAGTGAAACGTGGTGGTGGTACAGTAGTATCCTGAGAACACCATCACTACAGTGAAACATGGTGGAGGTACAGTAGCATCCTGAAAACACCATCACTACAGTGAAACGTGGTGGTGGTACAGTAGCATCCTGAGAACACCATCACTACAGGGAAACATGGTGGTACAGTAGCATCCTGAGAACACCATCACTACAGTGAAACGTGGTGGTGGTACAGTAGCATCCTGAGAACACCATCACTACAGTGAAACGTGGTGGTGGTACAGTAGCATCCTGAGAACACCATCACTACAGTGAAACATGGTGGAGGTACAGTAGCATCCTGAGAACACCATCACTACAGTGAAACATGGTGGAGGTACAGTAGCATCCTGAGAACACCATCACTACAGGGAAACGTGGTGGAGGTACAGTAGCATCCTGAGAACACCATCACTACAGTGAAACATGGTGGAGGTACAGTAGCATCCTGAGAACACCATCACTACAGGGAAACGTGGTGGTACAGTAGCATCCTGAGAACACCATCACTACAGTGAAACGTGGTGGTACAGTAGCATCCTGAGAACACCATCACTACAGTGAAACATGGTGGTGGTACAGTAGCATCCTGAGAACACCATCACTACAGGGAAACATGGTGGTACAGTAGCATCCTGAGAACACCATCACTACAGTGAAACGTGGTGGTGGTACAGTAGCATCCTGAGAACACCATCACTACAGTGAAACGTGGTGGTGGTACAGTAGCATCCTGAGAACACCATCACTACAGGGAAACGTGGTACAGTAGCATCCTGAGAACACCATCACTACAGGGAAACGTGGTGGAGGTACAGTAGCATCCTGAGAACACCATCACTACAGGGAAACATGGTGGAGGTACAGTAGCATCCTGAGAACACCATCACTACAGTGAAACGTGGTGGAGGTACAGTAGCATCCTGAGAACACCATCACTACAGGGAAACATGGTGGAGGTTCTACTGAACACTTTTAAAATATTGGTTGTCTAATTTACAGCACACTTTTAAAGGTTTTTATTTCATACTAATGATCTAAGCATTAATTCTTGGTCACATGATGTCAAGATCAATACACCTGGACCTGTAAGAACCCAGAAACCCAGAGATTGTTAGAAATGGTGCCTCATCAAACAGCATCATGAAGTCCAGAGAACGATCAAAACAAGACCAGGACACAAAGTTCAGAACAAGGATCAAAGGCTGTTTTGGAAAATAAGAGAAAATCCAAACATTAAAACCATTATTAATAAATGGAGGAAAAAACACAAGGCCATCAATCAAAACTGGCATTAATCAGAGAAATAACCAAGAGGTCAAGACTAAAACTAAAGTATGTGAAAAGGTCTGAAGCTGGGATGAAATCCTGAAAACCAAACTCTGGTCATCATCCTGAGAACACCGTCACTACAGGGAAACATGGTGGTGTTAGTACTCTGAGAACACCATCACTACAGGGAAACATGGTGGTGTTAGTACTCTGAGAACACCATCACTACAGGGAAACATGGTGGTGTTAGTACTCTGAGAACACCATCACTACAGGGAAACATGGTGGTGTTAGTACTCTGAGAACACCATCACTACAGGGAAACATGGTGCTGTTAGTACTCTGAGAACACCATCACTACAGGGAAACATGGTGGTGTTAGTACTCTGAGAACACCATCACTACAGGGAAACATGGTGGTGTTAGTACTCTGAGAACACCATCACTACAGGGAAACATGGTGGTGTTAGTACTCTGAGAACACCATCCCTACAGTGAAACATGGTGGTGGTGGTGGTAGCATCTTGAACACCATCACTACAGTGAAACATGGTGGTGGTAGTACTCTGAGAACACCATCACTACAGGGAAACATGGTGGTGTTAGTACTCTGAGAACACCATCACTACAGGGAAACGTGGTGGTGGTGGTAGCATCTTGAACACCGTCACTACAGGGAAACATGGTGGTGGTAGTACTCTGAGAACACTGTAACTGCAGTGAAACGTGGTGGTGGTAGCATCCTGAGAACACCGTCACTGCAGTGAAACATGATGGTGGTAGTACTCTGAGAACACCATCACTACAGTGAAACGTGGTGGTGTTAGTACTCTGAGAACACCGTCACTACAGGGAAACATGGTGGTGTTAGTACTCTGAGAACACCGTCACTACAGGGAAACATGGTGGTTGTAGCATTATGTTCAGAACTCCACTCGGTCTCTTGATTGCTTTTCTGACTAAATATCCCTACATCTATATGAGAGAGTGAGGGATTGATTTTTTTTTTTCTTCTTCTCTTCATTTTGTACATACATTTGTGTGTGTAAAGACAAGTGAACCAACAGTTTATCAGTAGCTTTTAGTGAATTCCTTATACTTGTGCACATGTATCTTTCTCTGTGTAAACACAATAGGAGTAAGTTCATTGCCCAAGACGCAAGAAGACCTCATCATTAAGGTTCCGCAGGACATCGAGAAAACGGCCGAGAGTTCAGCCGAGCCACAGCTCTCAGATCCACCCAAGTTCACCAGCAACAGGTTCATCACTTCTCTTCCTTTCACATCCGAAATCTCCTTTTTCTTTTCTTATGTAGTACATTATATTTTAAACAAGCGTTTATTTAAGATTCAGGTGTAGGCCCTGGTGTTGGTTCTAATTTAAATCAGTGTTTATTTCATTAAGGTACGTCCACACATTTAGGGTTTCATCCTTTTATTTTTCTTTCCAATCTAAATTTCAGTGTGTAAGTTTGTCAGATTACCTGTCTGTCTGTCTGTCTGTCTGTCTGTCTACATATTCTCTGTGTATATCAGTCTCTCTATTTATAAGCTGTTTTTCAGTCTGTACTTCGGTCTGCTTGTCTTTGATCTGTCTCTCTGTCTTATCGTTCTGTTTCTGTCTATCTGCTTCGTCTGTCTCCCGATTAGTCAGTGTTTGTCTGTCTGTCTCTCCATACATTTATTGACCTGTCTTTCTCTCTGTCTCTTGTTGGTTTGTCTCTGTCCATCTAACTCAGTTTATTGGCAGTCGAACAGTCTCTCTCTCTCCCCCCCTTCCTGTTGCACTATAATTGTCTGTCTTTCTCTCCCAGTCCGTCTGTCTTCTTATCTTTCTATGTACCTATCCATCTTTATTTCTGTCTGTTCTTCTACATACCTGTTAGTTGATACCCTTATAACCTTTGACACACATGCACATAGGCAAGTATCAGTTCATTGTGGTGTGTGTGGGTGTGTGTGTGGACTTTTGTCAACATTATTAACATTTACACTATGTTCAGCATGTTTGGAGAACCTTCGGTTCAGGATCTTGCCACAGAGTCCGAGCCGCTCGGTCCGAGCTCTTCACAGAGAGGTGAGTCTCAACATCCTGCTGTAAACTCTCATTTCATCCAGGCTTACATACGCGTCCTATTTCTCTCCTCTCCTCTCCTCACCTGTCCAGTCTTCCCTCTGCCTCTGTTGTTCTTATCAGTAGATCTGGGAGTGCTAGTTTTCAGTACGGCTCTGTTTGTTTTGGCTGGGCTGAACGTTTTGCTCAGGGTCAGATACAAATTCAGCGGAACAGCAGCTGTTGAGCTCATCTACGTCTCATTACCTTATCAGACCTCCGCCTGATGGATCGCTATATAAATAACGTTAAATGTTATATTGTGTTTTATTCCTCTTATATCACAGAAATGTGTTTACAATTACAATATAGCATCTCTATTTTGTCGATTCCATAACCGGTCTAATCTGGGAAGCGATATAAAAAGATCTTAAAAGAATTCGTAATCAGACGTTCCACTGTCCGAAAATCATTTACGAGTAGAGACGATTTAAAAAAAACTGGAAACATGGTCAGGTCAGGACATCCAAGCAAATTCACCCAAAGAGCAGACCGCAAGATGATTAAAGAAGTCTCCAAAAAAACCCTAAAATATCATCACTGGACCTACAGCAAGCTCCTGTTTAAGTTGATGTGAAAGTGCATGAATCTACAATCAGTAAGAGACTGAACAACTTTAATTATCATGGGAGATGAGCAAGGAGGAAACCTTTACTGTCTGAAAAAAAACACGAGGGCAAGAATGAAGTTTGTGAAAGAACACAGAGACAAAGGCCAAAACTTCTGGTATAATGTGAGTCTTATTACTTATGAGTGTAAAACTGAATTATCTGGACACAATAACAGAGGACATGTTTGGTGTAAACCAAATACAGCATTTCAGCAAAAGAACCTGATACAAACTGTGAAACCTGGAGGTGGAAGTGTTATGGTTTGGAGATGTTTTGCAGCAGCAGGACCTGGTCAGCTCATCATCATATAATCCACTATGAATCCTATTGTATCGGAAGGTGTTTGAGGAACATGTGAGACTTTCTGTCAAAAAACTGTATAACATATATATGTGTACAGTGTTTGTGTGTGTGTGTGTATGTATGTGTGTGTGTGTGTGTGTGTGTGTGTGTGTGTGTGTGTGTGTGTGTATGTATGTGTGTGTATATGTATATATATAATGTATACATATGTATGTATGTGTGTGTGTGTGTGTGTGTGTATGTATGTGTATATATATATATATATATACACATACATATATATATACATATACATATATGTATATACATACATATATATGTATATATATGTATGTATATATATGTATATATGTGTGTGTATGTATATATATAATGTATACATATGTGTGTGTGTGTGTGTGTATATACACGTGTGTGTATATATAATTCTAGAATTATCACCTTCTGACCAATCAGAGTGCAGAATTCTACAGAGCAACATGGAAATGATCTTAACTTCCTGTATTGTCTAGTGATTTAAAAATGCTTGAATGTAATTAAATACGATCGTTTCAGTTGTAGCTGTTTATAGAGAAGCTTGTTAACGATGGACGATGTTGTGTGTTTAGTGGAGCGCTCGTACGCCAGAGGAGACATCATCAGAAACAATCACTGGAAAAGGAAGATCAGAGCAAGTAAGAGTCTGTATACACACACACACACACACACACACACACACACTTTGTCTTCTTTCACTAAATCTTTATAACGTCTTGTCATGCTGAAGGTCCATTCCGCTCCCTTTTTCCTGTTCATACCTGCACTAAACCAGCTGTTAAAGCCTTAATTGGCTTCAGACTCAGCTTTACATGAATCGTCCCACATTAGCGTGTTTTTTAGGTCTTATCGTTGATATAAAATAACACAATTATTTATTCGCATAGATTTTCGTAGATGTCGCCTTCTTACAAAGATGTTTACAGAGGGGGAAAAAATGTCCCGTGGAGTTAAGTGATAAGTAGAGTCACGGTGGCTTAGTGGTTAGCACGTTCACCTCACACCTCCAGGGTCGGGGTTCGAGTCCCGCCTCCACCTTGTGTGTGTGGAGTTTGCATGTTCTCCCCGTGCCTCGGGGGTTTCCTCCGGGTACTCCGGTTTCCTCCCCCAGTCCAAAGACATGCATGGTAGGTTGATTGGCATCTCTGGAAAATTGTCCGTAGTGTGTGATTGCGTGAGTGAATGAGAGTGTGTGTGCCCTGTGATGGGTTGGCACTCCGTCCAGGGTGTATCCTGCCTTGATGCCCGATGACGTCTGAGCACAGGCTCCCCGTGACCCGAGGTAGTTTGGATAAGTGGTAGAAAATGAATGAATGAATGAATGAACTTTTTCATATAAAACAAACCAGGTATATTTTGCTATCCAATAGAGGGCACTGTTAGACTTTTTTTTTTCTTTTTTTCAATCCAACTGTAAGAAATCATCATTTTATTCACAGTAATTTGAAGAAACGCAAAGCTCAAAAAACAAAGGTCCTTTTTTAATTTTTTATTTTTTAAATATGCTAGAGCTCTTCATGTCTGATGTATTAATTGTATGCACTATATCTGTATCGTAACGAATAAAAATATCATGGTCAGCTACCGTTACATTTCTCATTAAGAGTAATAATTATGTTCCTGTCTCACAGCTTTGCCTCTCATTCTGCTTAAATCGTTTGAGCAGAAAGGGGCCGGAGACGACGCTCTCATAGAAGAGGATGGAGACTCGGACTTTGAGGAGCTGCATGTACCGGTATGTCAGTCAAAATATCACACACATGACACGTGCTCATTCAATTCCGTTCGATTCAATATGAAGCAAACTTTAAATTGTTTAATTGAAATGACATTTTTATTGGAGGTTATAAACTATAAGCAGGTGTATAACAGCGTCACAGATCACACTGAAACATCATATGTTTTCCAGAAGCACTTTTAATGTGTTCACTCACACGTTCTTATAATAGGAGTGATGTGTGTGTGTGTGTGTGTGTATCACTGTATATGTGTGGAACTGTTGTGCGGTAAGTTTTCATTCATTCTGTTGAATCAGTTTTTTATTTTTTGTGTTGTCTGCATATCCTGTTCCAGCAGGAAGCTGAAAATCATGCCTCAGACTCTCACTGCCCTCTACAGGAGGAACCAGAGAAATCAGCTGCAGATGAGATTCCATCTTATCGCACTCATGGAATTTCATCCCTTCCCAAATCATCTCCAGCACAACAACCCGACGCTTCCACGCCGGCCCCTGACCAGCAGAGCGCTTTCAGCTCAAAGAAGAAGCTCATTCTGTCTTTGTCTGAGAAGGAGAAGCTGCTGAACTGGGATCTGGCCACTCCTGGGACGTTTTCATCCACGACTGAGGCTACAGACCGAGCGGAAACGTACGTCCGAAAACCCGCAAACTCGACCGAAGCGCAAATTCACGAAGAACCTCGAGCTCCCGCTGAACCTGAGCCCAGCCCTACTCTCTCAGGATTCCAGCTATGGGCCAGCGTGCTAAGAAGATCCTTCTCTGGAGCAGGTAACAACCCCAAAGTGATCAGAAGAAACCGTCCTCGTAGAGTCAGGCCACTCTCCGAGGGCTCCTTCAGCTTCCTGTTCGGCGTCTCCGCTCAGAACCAGGAGGAGGACGAGGACGCCGTGAAGCGCTCCAGAGCAGATACAGAAGGAAACCAGAGCAGAACAGAAGTCAGAAGCGAGATCACAGCAATGCTGGAGCAGATCACGCTCAGCAACAAGCCGTCGAGGATTTCCAAAGACGACATGGCCTCCCTGCCTCCAAGGAGGCTCAACTTCTTCTCGTCCATGCGGATGAAGAGGAACGACGGAGGAGACCGGAGCAAGACGGGGAACCAGACGAAGGACGTCTGGAGCATTCTGTCCAAATTCAGAAACAAAGGTTTGCGCAGGGACACTTTTTTTATTTATTTTGACAAAAACATCCCACAATACGCAATTTGTCCCGAATAAATCGATTTTAATACACGTTTCTTACCGTATGTTCATAGCATCGTCACAACACAATCACCACCATGACGAGGACACCTATTCATCCAGCGAGGAAGACCAGAAATCCGTCATACAAAGGGTAAATGTGTATACACACACACACACACACACACACACACACACACACACACACACACACACACACACACACACACACACATTTTTATATATTTATTTATTTATTTATTTATATACATTTTATATATATATATGTGTGTGTGTGTGTGTGTGTGTGTGTGTGTGTGTATATAATATACTGCTTTGAGACTCTTCATATAAACACTTCATATCAGAAAATGGAATTTATTTCTATAACACAGAGAGCTGAGACCAGCCTTGCCCTCGGCACGCACAACCAGTTTATTTTCATTCTCCGCGCCACATGAAAAGCAGCCGTGGAACGAATCTCTGCACGACGTCTTTATAAGACGCCACGTATTGACTCCGCTCAATAGCTTCTTTTATAATCGCCACCAGCATTCGAGAGCACTAAAGAACCGCCATCACGCTGAGATTTTCTTTCCCTGACGAAAGTCTCACTACTGAGATAAGACCCGTAAATTGTTTGTTAACGTTAAATCATCATCGAACAGACAAGGATTTCCTTTTTAGCCACGTTACAGCGTTTTCATTTCCATCTCGGCTGAAAATACATTTAACGGAATTCAAAGCAAATTTCCTTTCAGCAAAATGAGCTTGAAGAGGATCTTTATTTCTTTCTGTACGGAATAATACATCGTTTAAAAAAATTTTAAAAAAAGTGCAAAAAAACAGCATTTATTTCTCAATAAATTGATTTACGTTGTTTATTCGTTATATTTAAAGACGGGTCTGTTTTTATGATCTGCTTTTAGTTGTATTTAATTTTATCTCGCAAGCACATTATTTTTACATTATAGTGTGTGTGTGTGTGTGTGTGTGTGTGTGTGTGTGTATATATATATATATATATATATATGTGTGTGTGTGTGTGTGTATATGTATATATGTATATATATATATATATATATATATATATATATATATATTAATTTATTTATTTATTTAAAAATAAGGGCATTTCCTAACCAGACGCTTTCCTTGTCTAAGCCAATGAACAGGAAAGCCACTCTGCTTCGGCCCCAGATTGTCGTTAGCACGATATCAAGGACGAGTGCTTGACTGTTTGTCGGATTTATCATTTATCATTACATTTATCAGTGATAATTGTAAGGAGCAAAACGAATGAATTCGATACAATTTTTGGAATTGATCCTAACAGCGTTTCAGTCACAGAAAGGTCGAACGTCTGAAATAGTTTTTCTTCACTAGCTTCCTATACGTTTGAAGCATATTCAAGGATATTCCTGTCGTACAAATTATTAGCAAGCCAGTCAAGGTCTTGAACTCGTCTTTGTCAAGTCTCGCTCCACAGAGGTGTTAATAATGAAGCTCATATGAAAGTAGACACTCAGAGTTTGTAGCTTTTAGAAGTATTTCTGTTTTTTTTACTAGGATACTAGAAGCAATATATTCCTAGAAAGGTTTTGTTAGTTTTTTTTACACAAATCTTCCAAGTAAATGATGATATTAAACCCATTTCTGCTTTCTGTGATGCCCCAAGTGTTTGTTTGTATGCAGTTAAAATTTGAACATGTTCATCTTCGACACTGAAATTCTGTGTGAGGTTATTAACAGAGAATCGTTTTAGATCAGAATCGCTGGCAGAGAATTATTTGTTTGTTTATACTGATTGAAAACGTCCCTAAAGCCTGTTTCCGTTTCCACCAACAGACTGGAACAGCAGTGTGCTGGTATAAAGGGTTATTAAGCAGTTCAGTATTAGACTTTGATTCTGTGGTTCATTAACATCTCCTGACCAATCAGAATTCAGCAGCCTTGTTGTCTGCAGCGTGTTTGTTTCAGCAGCCAATCCGGACTGATGAAAGGATTCACTGTAAAATATCTTTAGTACAGGTGGCTTTATGTTTATTTATCTCTCTTTGTTTTTTATGTTTGTTTGTTTTTGTTTTTGTTTGTTTGTTTTGTGCTGTATTTAGTCTGAATCGGGCGACTCGGAGAGACGGAGAAAGCAGCAGGAGAAAACACTTGTCATGCAAACCAAGAGAGAGCAACTAAAACAACTTCACAGGGCTCAGGTATGTTCATGAACCCACATCAACTCCACCATCACATCATCACAATCACATCAGCATCACCTTACCATCACCACCACCAACACTTCACTATCACACTCACCATCACATCACCACTATCACACTCACCATCACATCACCACTATCACACTCACCATCACATCACCACTATCACACTCACCATCACATCACCACTATCACACTCACCATCACATCACCACTATCACACTCACCATCACATCACCACTATCACACTCACCATCACATCACCACTATCACACTCACCATCACATCACCACTATCACACTCACCATCACATCACCACTATCACACTCACCATCACATCACCACTATCACACTCACCATCACATCACCACTATCACACTCACCATCACATCACCACTATCACACTCACCATCACATCACCACTATCACACTCACCATCACATCACCACTATCACACTCACCATCACATCACCACCACCAACACATCATTATCACACTCACCATTCCCTTACCATAATAATCACCACCATCACCAAAGCAGCTGTAGCTGGAAAAGTGTATCTGTGTGTGTAGGTGATCCAGAGGCAGCTGGAGGAGGTTGAAGAGAAGCAGAGAGCTCTGGAGGAGAAGGGAGTAGCGCTGGAGAAGGTCCTCAGAGGAGAGAGTGGTAAATGTCTTTATTACTATATTATTATTGTATATTATTACAAATTATACAAAGTTGTTATTTTTACATTATTACAAATTGATTATTAATTTCAATCTTTGGTCATGAGTTAAGATCCATGGTCTTACGAAAGCAAGTCAGATTTTTGCCTAGCTGCCTATTGCAAAATTCATTAATTCAGCCATTTCCACTTGTCCTTTTTTTTTTTTTTTTTAACAATTCTACGGATTCCTCTAGATAAAAAATCTTTTGGTTGCACGAGCGACGCACCATCTCGACGATTGTGTTATGATGTAGTTATTAAACGAAATGCATTCCGAGACATATTTACTTGCATATAATTTATTACATATAAATGCTTGACTGTCTGTGACATAAAGAGCAGAATTTAAAAATAGAAATAAATATATCAAGATATAATAAGATTCCATTTTTATTCTAAAACAATTAAAATAGTTACAAATAGTTATTGCGTTACAAAATGAAGCTAGTCGAATTTAAGCAGAAATGTAGAAATTTCTAAAGGGTTCACAAACTTTCAAGCGACACTGTATATGTAGATGGAGTGTAGATGTGTAACATTTGTTCAGTATTTGCACAAAAATCTGTTTGAAGCATCAGTGCTGTGTAGAAAGTCCAGAAAACGAATATTAGCCAAAGACATTGGGTTTATTTATTGGGTTTTTTAATTTTTTTGGGTTTATTTATTTATTTTATTTACTTATTTTTGGTTAAAAGTTATAGGAGAATGGCAAAGGATATAAACCTCGGACCTCTTTTTCTGCACAAGGGGACTGAACCACAAAACAGAACCTAGTCATTAATTGCACTAGTACACATTATTGCAGTGTCATTTAAATCATTCGGATCGGATTCGGATCGGATTCGGATCGTCTCGTGCATCTTAAAAGAGCGCCGAAATCCAGAAAAACGCTCCGGATCCATCGCAGCTCTGACCAGGACAAAAACATGTACCGAAGTTACAAACTTATAAACCACTATTTTAGCTACAAAAAAGGAAAAAAAACGTATCCGAATACAAAATATTCCGTCTTGTTTAGGAAGACATTAGGAACACGTTCGTTCTTAACGTATCATTTCATGTGCCGGTGACCCTGAAGTTACTTTCCTTTCTTAACTAATTCTAGTTAATTCAATGTTCTTTCATTTCTTGAACTATACAGTAGCTAATTCAAAGGAATCACACAGAGGAATGCCGTCTAGCAGCTCAGAATCTTTTGAATCAGGAGCACTTGAATGCCGAGGCCTACACGCAGCCTTGGAGGTGTGCGTCCGTCATAACCGCGCTACTATATGGATTTCTTAGAGTAAAAGAAAACGGCAAGGTCGTTGCACGAAGTCGTTTGGGGGGAAGGTTTGTAGCGAACGACTCACGTTTTTTTTTTTTTTTCCTCCCCTCTCTGGTCGTCTCGTAACCGTGGCGTATTAGCCGGCTTCGTCTCCGCGCGTCGACGCGAGAGGGTTTTGCAAGAGGGTTGAAATTAGTCATTCAAGTAATAGCGATTTGCATTCAAACCAAATAGCCACTTAGAGCGCAAATTGTACCAAAATGACTGTAGAGGTAATGGGTCCAGTAAATAGGCTGGAAAGGGGAAAAGTGCTCGAAATGGTCTGACGCTTCATTATTTTAGCAAATGTTCATATACACGAGGGTTATTAAAGCCTGCAATTCTTCCGGATGGAAATAAAAAAAAAGACGTGACGGTGCCTGGATAGGTAATGAGTTTATAATCATGGTCCTGAAAGTCAAAGCGTGTTATTTGCGTTTCAGGTAAATTGATTTTTAACATCTTGGAAGGATGATGGAAGGAAAAAAAAAATCTTTTTTGGAAATACTTTAACCTTTTAGCCCTTTTGTACATGCCTCATGTAAATAAACCGTAAGACCGTCGTGAGATCTTTACGTCTATGAGGCGAAAGCACGATCTACAAATCCAGGTCATGTGACTGTTTAGTATCCTTCGCTGTATAATTGTGAACTTACCGTACGAAAGGACGCGGTTTCTCGGACCAGCCGTCCTGAGCGAGCGAGCGCCAGCTTCTGCCCTGCTGTAGTCTGCTGTACAGAGTCAGATGGTGCAGTCAAGCTGCTACACTATTGTATTGTCCTGTGTTTAGTGGTCTGTGTAGATCATGGTATCAGCAGACAGAGCAGAGCGCTCTCTTCAGGGCTGAGTGGCTTCGTGGTTTTCTGACAGCTCCAGACGCAGTAGGACTCGGACAGGACACCGTGGGCGCTGCCGAAGGGAACCACAGCTGTGGCGTCTTTTATGAATATTTACATGTAGTGAAATATTTACACGCTTCTGATACGATCTGAACTCTCCTGGGTTTGTAGAGGACAGGTGTTCTCTACAAACCCAAAAATTGACGCATGTTCACTTTAAAACAAATGAACGGTGTTAACTGTGTAGGCTGCAGAGCGGAGAGAGCGAAATCTATTGACTTTTTAAATTAAACGTGTAATGAATCAATTTAATGACATTTTAGTTGGTTTGTAAACGTAGTGCACGTTGTGTGGTTTGTATTTCAGAGGACGCAGCCGTAGACGAGTCCGAGCTCCTGCACACATGGTTTAAACTTGTCCTGGAAAAGAACAAGCTGGCCAGATACGAATCTGAGCTCATGATCTTGTAAGACTTACACACCCTTTCTCTCTCTCTCTCTCTCTCTCTCTCTCTCTCTCTCCTTTCTCTTTCTCTCTCTCTCTCTGTCTCTTTCTTTCTCTCCTTTGTCTGTCTCTCTCTCTATCTGTCTCTCTCTTTCTCTTCTCTATCTGTCTCTCTCTTGTTCATTTGTCTGTCTCTCTCTCACTCTCACTCTCTCTCTCTCTCTCTCTCTCTCTCCTTTGTCTGTCTCTCTCTTTCTGTCCTCTATCTGTCTCTCTCTTGTTCCTTTGTCTCTCTCTCTCTCTCTCTCTCTCTCTGTCTCTCTCTTTCTCTCCTTTGTCTCTCTCTCTCTCTCCCTCTCTGTCTCTCTCTTTCTCTTCTTTGTCTCTCTCTCTCTCTCTCTCTCTCGGCCACATCAGCCAATCACAGCCTTCTATGAGCTCATGTTTGTGGAAGAGGGCAGTTGGCTGTTTCCTTTGTGTGTGTTACTCTATTCTGTCATACATCATGCTTCCATTTGATAGTTGTTAAAATCCAAGGGGTGTGTGTGTGTGTGTGTGTGTGTGTGTGTGTGTGTTACAGTGCTCAGGAGCTGGAGCTGGAGGACAGACAGAGTCAGCTACAGCAGGATCTCAGACGGAGGATGGCCACTGAAGGTGAGACAACACTACTGTGAGAACCTGGTGATACCTGAGGCGTGGTGTCCTGATGTTGTATCATTTATCTACACAACCGCACCTAGTGCTGACCGACATGTCCACTGTATGAAGCATCAGTCTTAATGTGCAGAAATCTTCTGTATCATTTCTACGTGTACGTCGGTGCACTTCCCTTTGTGCGTCACTTCGTTTGTCTGCGTTCACCCCATAAAATTTCAATTCTCGGGGTAGTTACACTGTAACCGTTTCTATGGTTACTGTCTGTGAGTAAGTCTGTGTGTTGGCATGGCAACACACAACAGTATTCGGCTGTGCGGGGTATCCGTGGGAACTAGTTTTGTTGACGTCAGAAAAACGAGCGAATCCTTTTTGTCCATATCGTGTCTGAAATGTCAGATATTCGATATACAGTAAACCTCTATAGAACAAAATAAATAGAAATAAAGAAATATCACAAGTCTGAAGTGACCAAGTTCACTGTGGTGAGGAAAAAGAGGAAGGAACCTTGAGAGGAACCAGACTCAAAAGGGAACCTCATCCTCATTTGGGTGACACCAGAGAGTGTGATTATAAATAAACAGTCCAGCAGTTATGTATTGATGAGGAGGAGGTTGTTGTCCTCAAAGACCACATGTTGTTGTCATCTCCTCTTAGTATGTCTGAATACTTCATGAAGCGGAGTCCAACTGAAGCTGGTACATCTCTAGATGCCTCTCATGGATCCTCACATGGTCGGCCTCATCTCAGTGAAGGTCCAAAATCTTTATGGCACCGAAGACACTCAGAGATGGAACTATTTCTGGATGCCTCGGGATGTGTAGAAAAAGTGAAGCTGATAATGTGCATTTGGTCAGGTGTAATAAAGCACAGTATTATGGGATGTATTATGTGTACACCTGACTAAAGAGATGAGTTTTTAATCTACATTTAAACTGGGAAAGTGTGTCTGAGCCCCGAACACTGTCAGGAAGACTATTCAAAAGTTTGAGAGCTAAATAAGAAAACGCTCTACCACCTTTAGTAGACTTAGATATTCTGGGAACTTCCAGAAGTCCTGGGTTTTGTGATCTCAGAGAGCGTGAAGGGTTGTAACGTGTTAGAAGACTAGTTAGATACGTGGGAGCTAAACTATTAAGAGCCTTGTATGTAAGTAGCAGCAGTTTGTAATTAATTCTATACTTAAAGAGTAGAGATGATAAAATTGGGGTTATATGGTCATACTTTCTTGTCCTAGTGAGAACTCTGGCAGCTGCATTTTGGACTAAACTGTAGCCTATTTATTAAAGATGCAGAACAACCAGCTAGTAATGCATTACAATAGTCAAGTCTAGAGGTCATGAATGCATCAACTAGCTTCTCAGCATCAGATACAGACAGGATGTTTCTCAGCTTGGCAATATTTCTAAGGTGGAAGAACCTTACACTGCTGAGCTGGTAGTTACAGTACATCCAGTACAATAATAATAATAATAATAATAATAATAATAATAAGTTTTTTTTATCTTACATTTCGGACCGATTATCTGAGCTAAATATTTTTTTTCTCTATTATCTGATAGATAATCTACAGCGTATTAGAGATGCCGCACTAATCTCGATTATCCGTGCGTGTATGAAAGTGACCTTGCGCTTGTTTTGCCGTGCAGACTGTAAGAAGAGTGCGGCGGAGCTGGCGGAGGAGCAGGTCCTGCTGGACGAGGTGATGAAGGTGGTGGAGGAACGAGATCGGCTGGTGAGCCTGCTGGAGGAGCAACGACTGCAGGAGAAAGCAGAGGACCACGACCTCGAGAGCCTCATCCTGTCAAAGGGCTACCAGTTTCACTGGGCGTGACCATCTCTCTCAAACACACACACACACACACACACACACACACACACACACAGAGAAAGAGAGATCGTTGAGTTTTCGATGAACATGCACACGGTCTGGACTAAACAAAGGGAAACATTTCAGCACTTAGTAAAGGTTTTAGATGTTTAAACTTTTTTTTTTATTCTTAAACACTAATCTCAGTCCACACACACATCCTTAAGCTGCGGTTTTTCACTCAGCAATGCAGAGTGAAGACGCCTCTATCTCCGATACAGACCCACGGCGTAGAGATCTTACGTAGACGTCTGAACGTTTCTGCCTGAGCTGAGGGCTGAAGGAAATCATCTCGTTTCACGACATACATCTTGCAGCAACATAAAACCTGGCGGACCTCAAAAAACCCCAAACACACACCCTGCTGCCTCCCTGCTGCTCCTTTTTAAACGAACAAGACGTGCCTCGTGCTAAGCCATAAACGTCACTAATGAGTTGTATTTATTTACAGTAGGCTTCATTTCTTAACACTAAACACTAAAAAAAACACTAAACACTGTAACACTAAAACACCACCTGATTACTACTGTGTTTGTGAAGAACAATAGTCACGAGGGTGCTTTAACACTGTACGTCACGTCGATGCTCTGTCTGTCTGTTTAAATGTAACAGTTGTACATGTTTTAGGTTAACGTTCTGTTTTGTTGCTGATCGTCTCGTTCATCACGTCTTTTATTCTGTCCTGTATTTAATTTAAGATTGGAACACAGCCACAACGAGGCCTGGATCGATTTAATTTAATAAAGACGGCAAACACCGTTTGCTTACGGAGGTTTTAAAAGTGTCTCTCTTTATCGTGTTTATAATCCACTTAACTCTCTCTCAGAAAAATGTCATGTCACTCTTCACAGTGGTGCTTAATACGAAGCTCATATGAAAGTAGACACTCAGTATCAGGACTCCTGCAACTCGATCCTGGAAGCTTTGCTTCTGTGCTTCATTCTATTTCTACAAATGGTCCAGAATGATCTCGTCAACCACAACGTCCACCGATCGCTACGCTCCCTCCACTGGCTTCCTGTAGCTGCTCATGTCAGATTTAAAGCACTTGTGTTTGCCTACAAAGCCAAAAACAGACCAGACCCCAGTTACCTCAAAGCACGTCACACCCCAGACTTCAGATCCAGGGTATAAGGAAGATCTACTGTAGGTGGTTGAATGAACTTCTTGTATGCCCCCTTTTTCACCAGAAAGAACTGGTTCAGAGCTGGTGCTGGTTCCACTGGCTGGTTGCAAAGTTGGTTCCACTGGCGAACCTTCTAAGAACCGGTTTGCCTTTCCACCGGCTAGAGAGCCGTCACAGAGCCGAGTCTGACGTCACTGTATACATCTCATCTTTCCCAGCAACGTTAGACACAAACACAACATCAACAATGGCGGATGTTGGTTTACTGTTAATGCTCATGACTTCACGAGCCTACATTGGCATCCAAACGTGGTGAATCCTGATTTAAAATGATTTAAAAATGACTTTCTCTCTGTGTGTGTGTGTGTGTGTGTGTGTGCCCTGCGATGGGTTGGCACTCCGTCCAGGGTGTATCCTGCCTTGATGCCCGATGATGCCTGAGATAGGCACAGGCTCCCCTCGTGACCCGAGGTAGTTCGGATAAGCGGTAGAAAATTAATGAATGAATGAATGATGTTCTCTTTTGTCTTGGTCACAGTAGCCCCGCCCACAGCCCCGCCCACAGCCCCTAACACAAGCGGTTCTTAAGTGTAGACCAGCGACGTTTTGGTGCTAATTAAGAACCACTTTTCCTGGTTCAGAGCCGGTGCTTTGGGTGTCGAAAAAGAAAGAACTGATTTTAAATTAGGCTCCGAACCAGCACTCAAACTGCCTCGGTGGAAAAGGGGTACTAGACGTCCTGGGCGGCTGAGTCAGGTCCCTAAACCGCACCTACACCTTCTGTAGCTCTTCTTTAAGTACTAGCATTTTTTTTTTTTTTTTTTTTAATAAAATACTACCCTGACATTTCAGATATATTGTAGGACTTATTTCGGGTAAGAGCTACTGCAGACAGAAGTTGATGGCGGAATGTAAACCGATTTGAAATCACACACACACACACACACACACACACGTACGTAAGGAACACCACCAGCCTCCATGTGTTTGGTCAAACAAGGTGGCTGTGTGTAAGTTTTTTTTTTTTTTGTAAATGTACAGAACATAAACATAGAACAAAAGGTTATTATAAAGATTAATATAATACAAAAATTCAAGATGAATATGAGATATATTTAAATGTGTTCGTATTTATCCCCAATGACCAAGTCTGAGGTGACTCAGGTGACTGTGGGGAGGAAAACTCCCTTAGATGGTAAAGGAAGAAACCTTGAGAGGAACCAGACAGAAAGGGGACCTCATCCTCATATGGGTGACACTAGAGGGTGTGATTATAAATATACAGTCTGACAAATGTATAGATGCAAAAGATCACATGGAGTTCACATCTCCTCTTTAGTATCGCAGAGTACGACCGGAGCTGGTAGATCTCTAGATGCCTCAGGATTCTCAGAGTCGACCTCGTCTCAGTGAAGGTCCAGATCTTCATCGCACGGAAGACGTTCGGCGCTGGTACAGTTTCTGGATGCCTCGGGATGGGTAGAAAGAGATGGATTAGGTATAGCTGCTGTTCATAAAATGTGCAAGTCAGATGTAATAAAGCACAATATTATGGGATGTATTATGTGTACGCCTGACTAAAGAGATGAGTTTTTAATCTACATTTAAACTGGGAAAGTGTGTCTGAGCCCCGAACACTGTCAGGAAGACTATTCAAAAGTTTGGGAGCTAAATAAGAAAACGCTCTACCGCCTTTAGTAGACTTAGATATTCTGGGAACTTCCAGAAGTCCTGAGTTTTGTGATCTTAGAGAGCGTGAAGGGTTGTAACGTGTTAGAAGACTAGTTAGATAAATAGGAACTAAACTATTAAGAGCCTTGAGTGTAAGTAGCAGCAGTTTGTAATCAATTCTAAACTTAACAGGTAGCCAGTGTACCTTAATCCTCATCTGGGTGACACTGGAGGGTGTGATTATAAATATACAGTCTGATAAATGTTGTATTGATGTAAAAGACCACATGGAGTTCACATCTACTCTTTAGTATCACAGTCTGGAGCTGGTAGATGTCTAAAGGGTAAGTGTAGGTGAGATGATTCCCACAGTCAAAGATGCTGCTGGTGATGCTACTGATGCTTTAGGGCTTCATAAGATTGCAGTTTAAAAAGGTGTTACGTTTCTTTTAGCCTAAATTTTGGTTGCCTCTGTAAGGAGGTTATGATTTGGCCTGAAGAACTAAATAAATAAAAACTAAATAGATAAATAAGAAGGTGGGCGAAACCATTTGTGCAGTAACCGAGGGGGAGGACAGAGTGGGAGAATCCATTGTTTTTCTAGGGCAGGGCTGAATATTGTGGAATTCCGTTTCCGTCCCAGGAGATTTTTCTTCAGCGATCCTACAGGAGCTTAAAGACACAATAAAGAGTTTAGTTTTGTTTTTAAAGGTTAAATGATGGCGTCGTCTCCTCAGAAATCTCCGTCGTCTCCCACACCGCTGTCTCCGAGCTTCAGGAAGAAAGATGAGACTTTTCTCGGGAAACTCGGGGGAACTTTAGTCAGAAGGAAAAAGGCGAAAGAAGGTAAAAGTTTAATAAAAGTCTGCTGTGTCTTGTGTGTAACGTCAGTTTGTGTGTAACGTCGGTTTGTGTGTAACGTCAGTTTGTGTGTAACGTCGGTTTGTGTGTAACGTCAGTTTGTGTGTAACGTCAGTTTGTGTGTAACGGCGGTTTGTGTGTAACGTCAGTTTGTGTGTAACGTCAGTTTGTGTGTAACGGCGGTTTGTGTGTAACGTCGGTTTGTGTGTAACGGCAGTTTGTGTGTAACGGCGGTTTGTGTGTAACGGCGGTTTGTGTGTTACGGCGGTTTGTGTGTTACGGCGGTTTGTGTGTAACGGCGGTTTGTGTGTTACGGCGGTTTGTGTGTTACGGCGGTTTGTGTGTAACGGCGGTTTGTGTGTAACGGCGGTTTGTGTGTTACGTCGGTTTGTGTGTTACTGCAGTGTGTGTGTAACGGCAGTTTGTGTGTTACGGCGGTTTGTGTGTAACGGCAGTTTGTGTGTAACGGCGGTTTGTGTGTAACGGCGGTTTGTGTGTAACAGCCACGTTACAGTCGCTCAGGTTTGGTAGGTGGTGAGTTTTAATGAAGGGACTCAGAACGTGTAGAAACGTGTGTGTGTGAGAGTGTGTGTCTCTTAGGTGTGTGTGAGAGTGTGTGTCTCTTAGGTGTGTGTGAGAGTGTGTGTCTCTTAGGTGTGTGTGAGAGTGTGTGTCTCTTAGGTGTGTGTGTCTCTTAGGTGTGTGTGAGAGTGTGTGTCTCTTAGGTGTGTGTGAGAGTGTGTGTCTCTTAGGTGTGTGTGAGAGTGTGTGTCTCTTAGGTGTGTGTGAGTGTGTGTGTGTGTGTGTGTGTGAGAGCGTGTGTGTGTTTATAGAATTCTACAGGACAGCTATGGGATTAAAATGAGTTCATTTACAGACAAGAAAAAAACAAACATGTTATTAAAAAGAATAAGAGAAATGAAATAGTACACACACACACATATATATATATATATATATATATATATATATATATATATATATATATATATATATATATATATAAACAAACAACAAATTTATTATATTGTTGTTATTATTATTATTATTATTATTATTATTATTGTTATTATTATTAGCAATTAGCAACTAATTTCTATAGACATTGAATGGATTGGGAGATTAGTGGATAGATGAGTGGATAAACAGATAAGTGGATGGTTGGGTAAGGTTTTTTTTAATGGATGGATTTCTTTAAACAGACAGATGAGTAGATGAATGGATGAACAGATAGATGAGTGGATGGATTGATGAGCAGATGAGTGGATGTATGGCTGTATAAACGGATGGGTGGATGGATGGATTAGCAGACAGATAAGTGGATGGATGGATGGAATGATGTATAGATGGATAGATAAACAGAAAAATGACAAATGGATGTGCAGATGAACAGACAGGTGGACAAACAAATTGGCTAATGATGAACAGACAGCGAGATGGATGGACACATGACAACAGACATGACAGACAAACAGAAATAAATAATCTAATCAGTGGAGAAATGGAGAGAAAGATGAAAAGGTAATGAAGAGCTGACATGACGGATAGACAGACAGACAGACAGACTGATATAAATAATTGACAGATGAAATGAATGGATAATTATACAGATGTACTTTAGTTGATTTTGGGTGCCACACACACTCTCACTCACACACACACACACACACACACACACACACACAGCATAAATGACACCAAGACCAAACAAGTTACACAGTTTCCATGACAACCAAAACACCAACCGAAAGTGAAAACAGCAACAAAAGCGACATCAATAACAGTTTAATGAAGTTCTGTGACAGTCAGCGTGCAGCTTATTGTTGTTGTGGACACTGAGAAGATAATCAGCGCTCGCTCATTCTCTCAGACCAGAAGTACACTACATACAAGTGCAGATTATACAGTATGATGCCACCTTGTTGGTGTGTGTTGTTTTTTTTGTGTTGCTGTCATTTCAGGCTTCACTCTAAAGACTTTCCTGAATCTGTGCTTCACAATCATCTCCAGTGTGAAGAGTGTGTGTCATGTTTGAGCACGTATCGTAACCATGTAGGGTAATGCTGAGTGTACTGTGATGATTCAGCGCTCAGGCCGTACAGACAACACAAGTACAAGCTGGAAAGTAACTCTGCTCTTATTTACAGCCTGAAGGAAATAAATACTGCTCAGGTTCTTATACTTACTGAAAAAAGTGTGGATGGGTGGATTGATGGATGGGTGGATGGATGAATGGGCAGATAGATGGACAGACTGATGAAGGGGAGGACGGACGGACGGACTGATGAAGGGGAGGACGGACGGACGGACGGACCGATGAAGGGGAGGACGGATGGACGGACGGACGGACCGATGAAGGGGAGGACGGATGGACGGACGGACGGACCGATGAAGGGGAGGACGGATGGACGGACGGACGGACCGATGAAGGGGAGGACGGACGGACCGATGAAGGGGAGGTAGGACGGACGGACGGACGGACCGATGAAGGGGAGGTAGGACGGACGGACGGACGGACCGATGAAGGGGAGGTAGGACGGACGGACGGACGGACCGATGAAGGGGAGGTAGGACGGACGGACGGACGGACCGATGAAGGGGAGGTAGGACGGACGGACGGACGGACCGATGAAGGGGAGGTAGGACGGACGGACGGACGGACCGATGAAGGGGAGGTCGGACGGACGGACGGACGGACCGATGAAGGGGAGGTCGGACGGACGGACTGATGAAGGGGAGGTAGGACGGACGGACGGACGGACGGACGGACTGATGAAGGGGAGGTAGGACGGACGGACGGACGGACTGATGAAGGGGAGGTAGGACGGACGGACGGACTGATGAAGGGGAGGTAGGACGGACGGACGGAGGGACTGATGAAGGGGAGGACGGACGGAGGGACTGATGAAGGGGAGGACGGACGGACGGACTGATGAAGGGGAGGACGGACGGACGGACGGACTGATGAAGGGGAGGACGGACGGACTGATGAAGGGGAGGACGGACGGACTGATGAAGGGGAGGACGGACGGACGGACGGACGGACTGATGAAGGGGAGGACGGACGGACGGACTGATGAAGGGGAGGACGGACGGACGGACGGACTGATGAAGGGGAGGACGGACGGACGGACTGATGAAGGGGAGGACGGACGGACGGAGGGACTGATGAAGGGGAGGACGGACGGACGGAGGGACTGATGAAGGGGAGGACGGACGGACGGACGGACTGATGAAGGGGAGGACGGACGGACGGACGGACTGATGAAGGGGAGGACGGACGGACGGACTGATGAAGGGGAGGACGGACGGACGGACTGATGAAGGGGAGGACGGACGGACGGACTGATGAAGGGGAGGACGGACGGACGGACGTGTGGGAAATGGATGAATGCTTGACGGCAGGTGTGAAACGTTCCGCTGGATGTTTTTGGGGTCAGCGTTTTCACTCCAGTCGCCAGTTTGTGACTCTTGAACCTCTCTGAAGATCTACAGATACAGTTTTTATTTACTTTAAGAACAATGCAGTAGTTCAGTTCTTTATTAGGGCAAAAGATAAAGGAGTTTTTAATTTTTTTATTTATTTTTATTTTATTTTATTTTTGTTGCAGCCAAAAGTGTTTGATTTTAAATTTGTGATTCAACTTGCAGATTTTTGTGCCTTTTTTTTCTTCTGTTAAACGCACAACAGTGTAGACATACAGTATACTGTGTGTAGTGACTTTTTGAATGTTGTAGAACATATTATTTACTGTGTGTGTATGTAGTGATGAGGTATGCTGTGTGTGTGTGTGTGTGTGTGTGTGTAGTGATGAGGTATGCTGTGTGTGTGTGTGTGTGTTTAGTGATGAGGTATGCTGTGTGTGTGTGTAGTGATGAGGTATGCTGTGTGTGTGTGTTTAGTTATGAGGTATGCTGTGTGTGTGTGTGTGTAGTGATGAGGTATGCTGTGTGTGTGTGTGTGTTTAGTGATGAGGTATGCTGTGTGTGTGTGTGTGTGTAGTGATGAGGTATGCTGTGTCTGTGTGTGTGTGTAGTGATGAGGTATGCTGTGTGTGTGTGTGTGTGTGTGGTGATGAGGTATGCTGTGTGTGTGTGTGTGTGTGTTTAGTTATGAGGTATGCTGTGTGTGTGTGTGTGTGTGTAGTGATGAGGTATGCTGTGTGTGTGTAGTGATGAGGTATGCTGTGTGTGTGTGTGTGTGTTTAGTATGCTGTGTGTGTGTGTGTGTGTGTAGTGATGAGTTATGCTGTGTGTGTGTGTGTGTGTGTGTGTGTGTGTGTGTGTGTGTTTAGTGATGAGGTATGCTGTGTGTGTGTGTGTGTAGTGATGAGGTATGCTGTGTGTGTGTGTGTTTAGTTATGAGGTATGCTGTGTGTGTGTGTGTGTGTGTGTTGTGTGATGAGGTATGCTGTGTGTGTGTAGTGATGAGGTATGCTGTGTGTGTGTGTGTGTGTGTTTAGTATGCTGTGTGTGTGTGTGGTGATGAGGTATGCTGTGTGTGTGTGTGTGTGTGTGTGTTTAGTGATAAGGTATGCTGTGTGTGTGTGTGTGTGTTGTGATGAGGTATGCTGTGTGTGTGTGTGTGTGTGTGTGTTTAGTTATGAGGTATGCTGTGTGTGTGTGTGTGTGTGTGTTGTGATGAGGTATGCTGTGTGTGTGTGTGTGTGTTTAGTTATGAGGTATGCTGTGTGTGTGTAGTGATGAGGTATGCTGTGTGTGTGTAGTGATGAGTTATGCTGTGTGTGTGTGTGTAGTGATGAGGTATGCTGTGTGTGTGTGTGTGTTTAGTGATGAGGTATGCTGTGTGTGTGTGTGTGTGTAGTGATGAGGTATGCTGTGTCTGTGTGTGTGTGTAGTGATGAGGTATGCTGTGTGTGTGTGTGTGTGTGGTGATGAGGTATGCTGTGTGTGTGTGTGTGTGTGTGTGTGTGTGTGTTTAGTTATGAGGTGTGTGTGTGTGTGTGTGTGTGTGTGTGTGTAGTGATGAGGTATGCTGTGTGTGTGTAGTGATGAGGTATGCTGTGTGTGTGTGTGTGTTTAGTATGCTGTGTGTGTGTGTGTGTGTGTGTGTGTGGTGATGAGGTATGCTGTGTGTGTGTGTGTGTGTG
>NC_083472.1:3492500-3495000 GCF_030014155.1 Tachysurus vachellii | reverse complement strand
TGTGTGATATTTACGGAAGGAGTCTCCGGCGTTTTGGAAAAGAAACTTCGGGACTGGAAAAGAGACTTCGGGACGGAGCAGCTTCTGTTGTACGGCGCCTCTGTGATAGAACAGCAGCACTGTGAACAGATTATACAACAGAATTACAGATTGGGATTCTATTGTTAATAAATCAGTGGAATTGGCTGTTGTGTGGGGGTCACGGTGGCTTAGTGGTTAGCACGTTCGCCTCACACCTCCAGGGTTGGGGGTTCGATTCCCGCCTCCGCCTTGTGTGTGTGGAGTTTGCATGTTCTCCCCGTGCCTCGGGGGTTTCCTCCTCTTACTCCGGTTTCCTCCCCCGGTCCAAAGACATGCATGGTAGGTTGATTGGCATCTCTGGAAAATTGTCTGTAGTGTGTGATTGCGTGAGTGAATGAGAGTGTGTGTGTGTGTGCCCTGCGATGGGTTGGCACTCCGTCCAGGGTGTATCCTGCCTTGATGCCCGATGACGCCTGAGATAGGCACAGGCTCCCCGTGACCCGAGGTAGTTCGGATAAGCGGTAGAGAATGAATGGCTGTTGTGTGTGGGCGGGGCATACACTCACTCATTCCCTCTCTCTTCCTCCGTCAATCACAGCGACACTAGCCAATCAGCCAATCATTTGCGTCTCTGAGCTCATGTATGTGGAAGAGGGTAGATCGCTCGTTCCTACCGGTGTGTCTACGCCGCACATGACTAGTCACGTGCAGCAGGTCTAAAAAGATGCAGTTTTCACGTGTCTCTGAGAAAGCAGGTCTGACTGGTAGCTATGGTGTGAGAGAGGAGGGAACGTACCAAGATGAAAGTGGAACAGGGAATCGGTCCATCCCTGTGCTCGTCCCTCATCGAAGTTCTCGCTCAGTGTCTTTTACGTTCTTTCTCCAACGATCTTGTCTTTTCTCTTCATACAGAGGAGAACGAGGTTCGCACCATGATGGACCCCAACTCTAAGAACAACAGCAAGCTACAGGAGCTGACGAAGGTGAGGACGAGGACGTAAAGGTTCCGAGTCCCGCAGTCCGTTCGAGCGAGTCACGGTTTAACCACGATGTCTCACTCAGGTTCTCGTCGACTGGATCAACGACGTGCTGGTCGGCGAGAGGATCATCGTTAAGGACCTGGCAGAGGATCTGTACGACGGACAAGTTCTGCAGAAGCTCTTCGGTGAGGATCCGTTCCAACACCACGGTGGTGATCAGGTCATGTCCTCCAAATTAAAGGAGCGCTGTGTGAATTAACGGTAAACTTCCCTCTCGCGTCTAAACCTCATGATGACTTCGAGACGATTAACAGCAATGAGCAGAGCTGAGCAGAATCAGTTCACGCCCAGGACGTGGAAAGAAAAGAAACAAACGCACTGCGTCTTTTAACCTAAAAGGATTTTATTCGACCTTGTTTTATTTATTTTTTTAAAGCATCTATTCGTGTTGTAAATCTGTTCATCTCAACAAATACAGTTTGACCAAATACAGCGACCAGATCCCCGTCAGCTCCAGAATTATTGGCACCCCCTATAAAGACGAGCGAAAACGTGACGGTTAATTAATTTGATCTCACACCGAAGCAAATGCATTATAAAATAATACGTTATTAACTTATCATAAATAAATGTCTAGAGCGTTCAATGTAACGTACAGTAGAGTAGCAAAAAACAAATAATCAAACAGCGATGTAAAAACATGGAGCAGATAAAATAAAAGCTGGTGAGAAAATACAAAGCCTGAGGACGAATATGTAGAATAAATTTCACTATTAATATTAAAATAAGCTGGAAAAATAAATAGGTGTTTAAAAAAAAATATGAAAAAAAATGTTTAATATGTGCATAATTGGGTGGCACGATGGCTTAGTGGTTAGCACGTTCGCCTCACACCTCCAGGGTTGGGGGTTCGATTCCCGCCTCCACCTTGTGTGTGTGGAGTTTGCATGTTCTCCCTGTGCCTCGGGGGTTTCCTCCGGGTACTCCGGTTTCCTCCCCCGGTCCAAAGACATGCATGGAAGGTTGATTGGCATCTCTGGAAAATTGTCCGTAGTGTGTGATTGCGTGAGTGAATGAGAATGTGTGTGTGCCCTGCGATGGGTTGGCACTCCGTCCAGGGTGTATCCTGCCTTGATGCCCGATGACGCCTGAGATAGGCACAGGCTCCCCGTGACCCGAGGTAGTTCGGATAAGCGGTAGAAGATGAATGAATGAATGAATGTGCGTAATTCTTCAGTCGTGTCCTTCCGCTGACTCGCACGTGTCTCTCTGTCCTCCTCGTTCCTGGTGTTTCAGAGAAGCTGGAGGGAGAGAAGCTGAACGTGGCCGAGGTCACGCAGTCGGAGATCGCTCAGAAGCAGAAGCTCCAGACGGTCCTCGAGCGCATCAACGAGGTTCTCAACGTCTCCCTCAGAAACACCAAGTGGAACGTCGACTGTAAGCCTGAGGAAATGTTCTACCTGAACGTCAAGATGATCGCTGGTGGCTGTAGCGCAGTG
>NC_083472.1:3457500-3487500 GCF_030014155.1 Tachysurus vachellii | reverse complement strand
TTGTACCATGCACTGCTTTTTACTACCATGTTTAGGGACTTGGGTGTAAGATCATTTAGACATTATAGACACCTGCATCCAGCTTTTCCTGACTGGTGAAGTCCTGAACAGAAACGTGTGGTTATTGTTACCATCCTGTTTCTTTGTTTATTACAGGTCCATAACGTGTCCTTCGCCTTCGAGCTGATGCAGGACGGTGGCCTGGAGAGACCAAAACCAAGGGCAGAGGGTAAATAATACAGACCTCTCGTTCTATCACTCAGTTTAGAAACGTGTGCAATACCATCCAGAATTATTGGCACCCATCAAGAAATCTTTGTGCTGGGTATAATATAATCACGCTTTTCTCTCTCAGACATCGTGAACTGTGACCTGAAGTCGACTCTGCGCGTTCTGTACAACCTCTTCACCCGGTACAGACACGTGGAGTGATGGAGATTTCAGTCTGCGGTTCAGTTTGGGAGAATCGACACCACAGGGATTTATAATGGTGTGTGTGTGTGTGTGTAAGAGAGAGTGAGACTGTGTGTGTGTGTATGTAAGAGAGAGTGAGACTGTGTGTGTGTATGTAAGAGAGAGTGAGACTGTGTGTGTGTAAGAGAGAGTGAGACTGTGTGTGTGTAAGAGAGAGTGAGACTGTGTGTGTGTATGTAAGAGAGAGTGAGACTGTGTGTGTGTAAGAGAGAGTGAGACTGTGTGTGTGTGAAAGAGAGTGAGACTGTGTGAAAGAGAGTGAGACTGTGTGAAAGAGAGTGAGACTGTGTGAAAGAGAGTGAGACTGTGTGAAAGAGAGTGAGACTGTGAAAGAGAGTGAGACTGTGCGAAAGAGAGTGAGACTGTGCGAAAGAGAGTGAGACTGTGCGAAAGAGGGTGAGACTGTGCGAAAGAGAGTGAGACTGTGCGAAAGAGAGTGAGACTGTGTGAAAGAGAGTGAGACTGTGTGAAAGAGAGTGAGACTGTGTGAAAGAGAGTGAGACTGTGTGTGTATGTGTGAAAGAGAGAGTGAGACTGTGTGTGTGTGTGTGAAAGAGAGCGTGAGACTGTGTGTGTGTGTGTGTGAAAGAGAGCGTGAGACTGTGTGTGTGTGAGAAAGAGAGCGTGAGACTGTGTGTGTGTGTGTGAAAGAGAGAGTGAGACTGTGTGTGTGTGTGTGAAAGAGAGAGTGAGACTGTGTGTGTGTGTGCGCGTGTGGGAGGGAGAGAGAGAGTGAGACTGTGTGTGTGTGTGCGTGTGATTGAGAATCTCTAAAGTGCGCTGGGTTTCTTCTTCACTCCAAAGAGTCTGATACATTTATATAAACCTCTCTATATATATAAGCAGATATTTCTATGCTGTTGAGACAGAACAGTGTCGTGTAAGTGTGTAAGTGTGTGTGATTATTACGAGAACCATTTCAGGACCTTTTTATAATTCCTTTTATAAACACAGCCGAGTGAAACGAAACGATCCTTCACTCGAGCTCCAGAGATACGATACCAAGACAGATCAGGTGTGTGTTTGCTTTTCTTTGTGTAGCTGTAGATACTTGTGTGGTTAAAGTACTGGGATAAACTTGACCAAATTTGACTGAATAAATAAACTTTAAATGATTTCATTACCAACACTGACTCCACTTTTTTTTTTTTTCTCTAAATGAGAGCGAATCCGTAGAACCGATCTTTAGGTCCAGCGGTGAACAGGTCTGAGATTTGAGCCTTCAGTCTTCATCCAATCATGTGGAAATGATGTAGTTTATAAAATCGTGCAGATCTTCAAGGTTTGGATTGATTCTTGACTTTGCCACGTGCGCCATGCCATGAGGTTCTCCCTGTGCCTCACGAGTTTCCTCCAGGTTCTCCAGTTTCCTCCCCCAGTCCAAATGCATGAGCTGTAGGTTGATTGGCATCTCTAAATTGTCTGTAAGAGTGTGTGTGAGTGTGTGTGCGATTGTACCATGTGATAGACCGGTATCCTGTCCAGACTCTACCTTTCCTTGTGCCCTGAGTCTCCTGGGATTAGACTCCAGGTTCCTCACAATGATGGATGGATGGTTGGTTGGTTTGTTGGTTCATTCCTTGGTCCTGTTCATTGCGACCTGGTTAAGATTTTTCCCAAGATGGTGATCACTTGACTTTAGACAGAATGGTGTGGAAAACAAAGATCGAAGGAGACGTTCAGACTAAAGTTGACTGGAACTCAGTCACTCTGTACAGCCCTGATGAGTTGAAAAGCATCTCGCATGTCGAGCCCTGAGGTTTCTGTGCTCAGAAGAAGACCAGACCTCTCAGGTTCCACTCCTGTCAGCCAAGAGCGAGAAACCGAGACTCACCCAAATGCCAGTCGAGCGTTGCTTTTAATCTGAAATGATTCGGAATCATCGTCCTGCAGCGACACATCAAGAAATACGGCAAATGTTAATTCCATTACTTTGCCTTTTGATTCATCAAAACCGACGAGGCGCTTTGTGATAGAAGCCGCCGTTACGTCCCGCGTTGTGAATGCTGCCATTGTGAATGCGTTCTGACATTTATTTTGATGCAGTATGAATGCGATTGTGAGAGTGATTCTGACAGACGGACACAATGTGAAACACGAAACGCGCTAAGAAGACGTCGGGTTGATTAAAAACGACTTGATTCGGCTGTTTAAAAAGCTTTCTGCAGATGACAGGATGGAGTCTGAAGTCTGTCAGAATCCGTCTGATTTCGTTTGAGTGTACAATGAAACCCAGAGAGAGGAAGGGAGCCGCCAGGATAAACGTGTCATGCCTTATCGTCTACATATAAAGTAGAAATGAGTTTTATTTCCTTTTATTTTTGGTAGACTGTCATGTCTGAGTGGGAAAAGTACTAATCCCATGACTGTGATTAGTGTGAGAGCGACTCGCTGCCTCTTATTGAGGAAGAGTTTGAACCTTCAACTATGCTCAGGTCCTCGTGAGCTGGACACATGATCAGCCTCGATCACTGGATGTTAGATTTTGTCTTGATATCAATCAGAAATGAAGAGCGAAATCATTCCAGCAGGAGTCGCAACTGATTCATCAGTTCATCTTTGTCTTCTATCGGGCTGAAACGAAAGCACAGTGGCATTAAATGCAGCCTCCTTCTACACTAAAGATATGGTTTATATGGTTGAAAAATCAGTCCCATGTTTTGGTTGGCAGTAAAATGACATCTAACAGCTGATTAGCCCAAATAAGTGCTAGGCGTGTGTACTTGTGTACAAATGCAGAGCTAGCTGAGAACACCGGATCTGAATGATTCCATATTTGACATCATATTTGACCGATCTGCTACAATTCGATTCGGGTTTGTATAAATAATCGATATGATACGATACAGTAGGTCATGATTTTTCCGATACGTTCGATACCGATCTCACGATATTCTGTTGATTCCTAAGTTCGGTATTTGACGATACGGTACATCGTGTGGTCACGATCTTGTTTTTCTAGTTCTACCTCCATCGTGAGAATTGTTCGCTCGTATATTTACAGGCCGCATTGTTGATCTTTGCGGTCATTTCAGGCCCTTTACTCTGAATCCTGGGCTGCTTTCATTCCTGTGAATACAGTGAAACTGTGAAAGCACGCTAGACAACGCTGTTCTGTTCACACTTGCTAATGGATCCTGTATTATTGGGTCATGTTTTTGTTATAGCTTGTTACTTCGCCTAATTACCCTTCACATCCACGTCCGAGATAAAGCCGGCTTTTTCTCGTTCGGCCGTCCGTCTCTCGTTTACGTGCCTCTGAAACGTGTGAACATCACCCTGCAAATGGTTCACGCACCTCTGAGTGCCACGTGGTGCGTATTCAGACGGAAGCCGGGGTAACGAGTTAACAAGCTGGTTTGTTGCTCATTCTCCAGAGCGGGTTACACGACGGATTAATTGCACACCTTCTGTCTCTGAAAGCAGCGCTATTGATTTTTTCTGAGCTTTTCACATCACTCAGCGCTCACAGACTTCATGCTGCTGATAGATACACACATCAGGGGGTGTGATTGTGTGTCTCACTGTGCTACTGGAGAGAAATATGTGATTTATTAGCTGGAACCATGAGGACGAGGCAGGGTGGAGCTCTCTTTATCCTTTGTGTGTTTTTCCTAGAAATCTCCTTAAAGTCCGTGGGTGAGGTTTTCACGTGCAGAAGTATTTTTAGAAATCAAAAGGTCCAGAAGGTCGAGGAAAGCAACTCAGGATCACAGTCTTACCCCTGCTTGGAAAAGAAAAGTCCTGAGGAACATTTTCCTCTTTCCTGAATCTACTCAATCAGCCAGGAAATGTTTTGATGCAGGATATTTGTGTTTAAGGTTTTACTGCACTGTAGGTACTTAGTAAAGGTGTCTGATGGCATCAAGTGCAGCGCTGTACGAACTGTATATCTAATCACTCGCATCAAACCACATCGAGATGTTTTTGTAGGTTCTGACAATCTGTTATCTATAAAATCAAAGAAAGAGCTAATAAAGTCTTCTAGCTGCATCTTAAAGCAGACATTTTGATGCCAGATTCAGACTCCAGTTGGAGGTGTGGCTCAATTTAAAGATTGTACATTAGGGAGATTCTGGATGATTATTTTCAATTTGCTCTTACTCTTCTTTTTTCTTTTCTTACTTTCTCTTTTTATTATGATTTATTGTTTTATTTTCATGCTGTTTTTAATATTCATTCATCCATTCATCTTCTACCGCTTATCCGAACTACCTCAGGTCACGGGGAGCCTGTGCCTATCTCAGGCGTCATCGGGCATCAAGGCAGGATACACCCTGGACGGAGTGCCAACCCATCACAGGGCACACACACACACTCTCATTCACTCACGCAATTATCTGAACTACCTCGGGTCACGGGGAGCCTGTGCCTATCTCAGGCGTCATCGGGCATCAAGGCAGGATACACCCTGGACGGAGTGCCAACCCATCGCAGGGCACACACACACACACACACACTCTCATTCACTCACGCAATCACACACTACGGACAATTTTCCAGAGATGCCAATCAACCTACCATGCATGTCTTTGGACTGGGGGAGGAAACCGGAGTACCCTGAGGAAACCCCCGAGGCACGGGGAGAACATGCAAACTCCACACACACAAGGTGGAGTCGGTAATCGAACCAAAATGCTGTTATACCAAAATGCTGTTAAATTCTCAAATATGACTGATGAAATATCAATAATAATAATATAATAATAAGGATCATTCCAGTTGAAAAATAAACAGAAAAAGGTTTATATTCATTTGCTCCTTTAATACGTTATCGTTAACAATAACAGCTAATATACTGAGTCTCGAGATATTTATAACCGACGAGAGGATCTAACACGTTTTGCGGATGTTTTGTAATATTAAATGTAACGATGAACTAATAAAAAGTTTATTCATGTGTGCTGGCTGAGGATTTCTGTAAAAGTAGCTATGTGGTTCTTTAGCTATGTTTACTTCTGAAAACCAAGAGGACCTGTCTTCAACATTAGGATTATAAACACACTGAAATACTCAACAACAAAAACAAAGCTTGAAATAAGAATCCACAGTATTTGGATGTGTGCGAAACATTCAATGGCGGATTCTGAAGCTAGAGGCCAGAGAAGTGTACAAAGATAAAGACGAGACGAGACAAGACAAGATATACCTTTATTCGTCCCACAATGGGGAAATTTCTCTGTTACAGCAGCAAAGAAAAAGAAATGCAAATATATAAAAAATAAATAAAAATAAAGACATTATATAGTATACAGTATATAAACAACACAATATGTAAATAAGTGTGTGTGAGTGGGTGTGTGAGTGTAGTGAGCGTGTGTGTATGTGTGTGTGTGTGTGGGTGTGTGAGTGTGTGTAAGTGTACGAGTGTGTGTGTGAGTGTGTGTGTATGTGTGTGAGTGTGTGTGTGCGAGTGGGTGTGTGAGTGTAGTGAGTGTGTGTGTGTGTGTGTGAGTGTGTGTGTGAGTGTGTGTGTGCTGTTCTAGGAAAATAATCCAGGTGGTTACAGTAATTGATTTTCTTCTAAGCTCCGGTCCTTTTTGCGTTTTTCTTTACATAAACAAAGTTAAAATCCAAATGAGGAAAAGCTGAAATATCGACTTAACGAGTGTAAACATAACAACAACAATAAGCTTCGGTGACATTTTATTCATAATCTGAATTCTTGTAGCCTCTTAAACACCTGCTTTATAAGAATACAGCGTTTATTCAGTAGAGAAATGAACATTGTGTATGTTTATGAGTCAGGAATGTGTACCTGAAGCTTAGGTAGTAAAGAAGAAAAGAACATCCTTCTGTAATTCTTCCTTCTACATGCATTACAGTCAGAAAAGCCTCAAAACAAATAACTGTAATGGAATAAGGTGAAATGTAAGTGAATTCATGCTCGAGGAAATGAAAGCCTCCTTATGAAAGTGGATCAGTCAACGTTGCACTAAACCGGATTTCTGAGTCCCAGCGGCTCGGCTGTCAGTTAGTTGAAAGCATTTTAATGTGTACATTGCTGTATCATCCCCGGTCATCCTATTTACTGCTCTCAGCCTCGGCTGCCTCTGACCACAGGGGGGCAATCATTCACGCGCAGATCCTATTTGCCCTTTCGAAAAAAAGATACCGAAAGCCCCCATTAACCGTAAATTTGCTGTTGTTCAAGAAGAATTAATTCTATCATATGGGAAACTGAAGGATTATTGCCTACTCTTACTAATGTGTGCGTGTGTGTGTGTGTGTGAGAGAGAGTATGTGTGTATGTGAGAGTGTGCGAGTGTGTGCGTGTGTGGGTGTATGCGTGAGAGTGTGTGTGAGTGTGCTTGTTTGTGTGAGAGTGTGTGCGTGAGTTAGAGTGTGCGCGTGTGCCTGTGTGGGTGTATGCGTGTGTTTGTGTGACAGAGTGTGTGTGTGTGAGAGTGTGCGTGTTTGAGAGTGTGTGCGTGAGAGTGCGTGTGTGGGTGTATGCGTGTGTGTGTGTGAGTGTGTGTGTATGAGTGTGCTTGTGGTGGTCATGAACTGGAAAACAACTGCATGCATGGTTACTGTATTGACCTTTTACAAGGTCCACCTGTCAAAGTGAAGCGACACAAGAACTTCTTACAGGAAGAACAAAAACACCAGAAATATTTCGATATAAACATTAAAATGTGTTTCAAAGTGAATTTTTATTTTAAAGATGCAGATTTGGTGTGTGTGTGTGTGTGTGTGTGTGTGTGTGTGTGTGTGTGTGAATGTGTGAGTGTGTATATGTGCGTGTGTGCCCGTGTGTGAGTGTGTATGTGAATGTGTGTGTGTGTGCGCGTGTGTGTGTGTATGTGAATGTGTGTGTGTGTGTGTGTGTGCGTGTGTGTATATGTGAATGTGTGTGTGTATGTGAATGTGTGTGTGCGTGTGTATATGTGCATGTGTGTGTATGTGAATGTGTGTGTGAGTGTATATGTGCATGTGAATGTGTGTGTGTGTGTGTGTGTGTGATGACACACAGAGGTTGTTCCCTCTGTAGCTCCGCCTGATTCCTCTCCGTCTCTCTGCGCGTTCACATCATTCCTGTCTTCATTCCTCACATAGTTCACATGGAGATTGTGCTGTTCTTCACCTCACAGCTTCACCTCGTCCTCTGTGTATTAAAGCGTCAGCAAACAGGTCAAAAAGCACAGGTTCACTTCTATGGTGTTTACGGGTAAGTTCTATTCCAACAAGTGCTTACTGAACTTAACATCTCGTGTCTCTCTCACTACCGATCACTATCACTAGTATCACTAGTACTATCACTACCTCGACGTTTTTACGACATTCTCACCACTTTACGGACATTTCCCCCCTAATAACACACTATCGTTTCACACGTCGATAACTTTTTAGCTCTCTATAACACGATGAATGAACACGTCGAGCTCGTGTGCAGTAAGAAACACATCAGTCGTGATTCTAAACCCACGTTTAAGCTTTAAAACAGCTCGGATGTGTCAGTTTTCCTACCTAACGTGTGTGTGTGTGTGTAGCTAAGCTAAAGGAAAGGAGAGAAGAGGAGAGAAGAGCAACACGACATCACACCATCACATCAGCACTTTGGGACGTTTTCTTCGCTTTATCTCAAACCTTTCACGTGTAAAACCGGATAAAAAAAACCACCTCAAGACTGAAGACGGATCTACAAACGGCTTCGTTTCTTCTCACCTGTAAGTTTACATTCGACTCTTTTTCTGTGAGCGACTCTATTGTAGCACTAAGTGCTTTAATAAACTCGTTTTATTTTGTTCCTATCCTATAAACCTTGGTCTAAACACAAACTAGTCGCTTTTCCTTTAAACAAACCGATTTAACTCCTGTTTTGTTTGGTTTGGTTTTTAAAACGCGACGCTGTTTTGTTTCGTGTCGCCGCTTCGCCGAAACTCGTCGCCTTCTTTTTATTATTATTTTTTTAACAAACTTTACCTCAGGATTTACCTGTAAAGTGTGTAAATCCCTCACTAACTAGTATATTTCACTATTTAGAGCAACGAAACAGTTTTTTTTACAGCTTTAAAGCGACTCTTTAGGGGTTAAAACGAGCGAAGAGAAGTTAGTTAGTTCGTTAGCAACAAGCCGCTAGTGGGGAAACTGAAAGGAGCTGAAGTTGTTAACTGGAGGAAATTCTGCCTCTTTACTTTACTTTTATTAGGTTTTATTAGGTTTATATAATATTTTACGCACTTAAATGATTGATGTCTGATTATTTTGTTAAGCCTTTTTTCTTTCACCGTCTTTAAGGTTTCAGTGGTTTAGGGAGAAAGTCCACGGTTGGGATTTTGTTAATCATTAATGTGCAGGTTGTGAAAAGCTCCTTGTGTTCCTTCATATTTTTAACCCTTATTTCTTTCTTTCTTTCTTTCTTTATTTTCCTTAATATTTTTAACCCTTGTGTTGTTGGTTAATATTTATTTATTTGTTTGTTTGTTTGTTTGTTTATTTATTTTCCTTAATATTTTTAACCCTTGTGCTGTTGGTTAATATATAAATAAATAAAATAAATAAATAAATAAATAAATTTCAACCATCATCACAAGGGTTAAAAATATCAAGGAAAATAAATAAATAATATATTTATTTTCCTAAGTATTTTTAACCCTTGTGCTGTTGGTTTTTATTTATTTATTTATTTATTTATTTATTTATGTCGATCCCTCCCCCCCAAAACCTTAAATAAAATATAAAAATAAATTTTTTTAAAAAATGCAAACGTTCCTTAGCAGAATTTCTTGATCCCACAATTTATCCCATTTTATAAATTTGTTAAGAATCGTGCAGGTTGTTATTTGCTGATCCGAATCCACGTGATATTATGTGTTATGATGGTGATTTTTTTTTTTTTTTTTTTTTTAGATATATTTTGATTTGTGTAAAAATGTAAAAACTAAACGAATATAAAGGTTTACGGTGTAGCTTTTGCAGGATCGTTAAGCCGTTTCCGATCGTGTAGCAATAAAAGGACAAAAATAATTTTCATCCTGGAAACCGTGATGAAGCCTCAGACAGTATTTAGTGTTTTAACCCGCGGGTCCGTGAAAAGCTCTCGAGCTTAACAGTGAATGTTTTTTTTTTCTTCTTTTAAACGCAAAATGTAAATGATTCTCAGAGCACAAAGTTTAGGAACAGAACAATAGAGGAAAAACGCACCACACTCCCTCCACGGGACTCCCCGTGGGAGCAGGGGATTGTGGGAAACGGGGAGGAAGGGAAAGGGGGCCTCATTGTTGAGGTTTGAGGGTCTGAATCGCTCCACAGCCGGCCCTATTCTCCCGCTGACATCTGGTTTAGTGTCAAACGCACCTGTAGGCTAAACGGCGGCAAAGTGCGTGTGTTCAGTGTGCTGTTCATCGTTCAGAGCAGAGACTTGTTTGTTCTCTGTGTGTGTGTGTGTGTGTGTGTGTGTGTGTGTGGTACCCTGGCATATTGTCACGCCAGCAACAGGCGTCAGGAGTGCAGGTGCCAGATGGTGTGACTCGATGCTATCTGGTAATTTAGCTTATCAGAGCCATAATGGCTCATTTCTCTTTAAAGAGTGTGTGTGTGTGTGTGTGTGTGTGTGTGTGTGTGTGTGTGTGCGCTGGCGGGCGGACCTGAGTGGTTTGGAAGTTCCTAGAGCCACCTGTAGATCCTCAGCTCTTCTGACTGACGGATCCCAGAAGGCACAGTGTGTAAAATGTTTGCTCGCGTCTTAGACATACACACACACGAACACACACACACGTGTTCAGCGGACAAACCGTTGACGTTCTGTGTGACAATGTTTAATGTGTCCCGGAGGTGTGTAATATAGAGATGTGTCATGTGTCTGTAGCACAGTGGAGTGTCGCTTTAAAACACTCCAGATAAACTGGTCCCACTGCTGTTCTGATTTAACACCTTCAAGAAGAATGGAACTGAAGCCGTTTGTACAGATCGTGGCTTTAACACGGAACAGTGGAGTAACGGATAAAAACGGCGTAACGGATAAAAACGTTTGGACAAAGTTAATTATTTTCCTCTAACATCACGTCCTGAAGACCTTTATTCCTTTTATACAGAAGCACTTTTATGTTAAAGAATAAGACATTATTGATTTTATCTGTTTATTAAATCAAGAGCTCTTTTATCTCTCTCTCTCTCTCTCTCTCTCTCTCTCGCCCCTCCCTCCCTCCCCGTCTTCCTCCTTTTCTCTCTCTACTCCTGTTTTCTCTTTCTTTCACCCACTTTCTCTCTCTCTCTTCCCCTTTTTTCTCTCTTGCTCCCGTTTCTCTCTCTCTCTCTCTCTCTCTCTCTCTCTCTCTCTCTCTCTCTCTCTCTCTCTCTCTCTCTCTCTCTCTCTCTCTGTCTCCCCCCTTCCTCACTCTTCCTCACTCTTCCTCTCCCCCCGTCTCTCTCTCTCTCTCTCTCTCTCCCCCCCCTCCTTTTCACTGTCTCTCTACTCCTGTTCTCTCTTTCTCTCACCCACTTTTTCTCTCTCTCTCTCTTTCTCTCTCTCTCCCCTTAAAGTTAATAAATGCTTTAAAATGTTGCTTGTCCAGCTTGTTAAAGATAAATTGGCAGCACTGACACTGGAGACTCCTTCAGATAAACGTTAAAAAAGTTAAATCTCCTCGTTTCTCGACAAATACGGCGTCTATTAAAATCCCGAGTCTCCTCCCGTCCGTCCTAAACGGCACCAGAGATCAGAACGAGCGTCTCCCAGATCGCAGGGTGTCGATACGAGGATCCAAATGTTACCGGTCAGACGTCTTGGCGTCCGTGTGTCCCAGCACTTACGTAGTCTTTCATTACGCACTTTCTCTTCTCAACACTAATTTACTATGTAATGTACAGTAAGCAGGACGCATCGGGACGACGCGTTTGTGCAAGGGGGTTACTATGGAAACGACCCTCAGCCGCCATCATAAGAATTGAATCCACACCTTCCGACCAATCAGAATTCAGCACCTCGAAGCTCTGACGCATTTATCCTCGTTAATTATTAAATACGAATTATTCAAATATTTAATATCAATATATTATTTAATATTCGATTTAATATTATTTAAACATGTTTAAATAAATATATTATATAAGTAACAGAAAGAACCATCAGCTGCTTTTAACGTTTAAATATCCGAGTAGGTCGTAAACAGAAGTAACACAGCGTGATGTTCAGTATTTAAACGTTCCCTAATAAAAAAGTGGCGCTCCGCATCACAGGAGTAATAAAACGTCCTCAGCATCTCCTCACCCAGCCGGAGGAGGAGCGGCGCCCAGATCACAAAGCTCTCCCATCTCTCCGTGACACTTTAGTCAAGGTTACTGTGGTCTCTAAAGGTGACGTGTAAAAACATTCGACTTGACGTGACTTCAGTTCTAAAGAGAAGGAACTTGCTGTGGAATTCAGGCTTAGAAGAAGAAGAAAAGAATGATTTCAGTTTGATCCTCTAACGAATAGGAACCATTTATTCATATTATACTCTGATTTATAATGGAACACACACACACACACACACACACATACAGTTACACAAACTACACAATCATAACCCCCACACTGCACACACACACACAATGTACAGTTACACACACTACACACTCATAACCCCCACACTGCGCACACACATAGTTACACACACACACAATGCACAGTTACACACACTACACACTCATAACCCCCACACTGCGAACACACATAGTTACACACACACACACAATGCACAGTTACACACACTACACACTCATAACACACCACACTGCGCACACACACACAATGCACAGTTACACACACTACACACTCATAACCCCCACACTGCGCACACACACACACACACAATGCACAGTTACACACACTACACACTCATAACCCCCACACTGCACACACACACACACACACACACACACAATGCACAGTTACACACACTACACACTCATAACCCCCACACTGCGCACACACAGTTACACACATACACAATGCACAGTTACACACACTACACACTCATAACCCCCACACTGCGCGCACACACACACACACAATGCACAGTTACACACACTACACACTCATAACCCCCACACTGCGCACACACATAGTTACACACATACACAATGCACAGTTACACACACTACACACTCATAACCCCCACACTGCGCACACACATAGTTACACACATACACAATGCACAGTTACACACACTACACACTCATATCCCCCACACTGTGCACACACATAGTTACACACATACACAATGCACAGTTACACACACTATACACTCATAACCCCCACACTGCACACACACAGTTTTACACACACACACACAATGCACAGTTACACACTACACACTCATAACACACCACACTGCGCACACACACACAATGTACAGTTACACACACTACACACTCATAATCCACCACACTGCACACACACACACAATGTACAGTTACACACACTACACACTCATAACCCCCACACTGTACACAAACATAGTTACACACACTACACACTCATAACGCACCACACTGCGCACACACACACACAATGTACAGTTACACACACTACACACTCATAACCCCCACACTGTACACAAACATAGTTACACACACTACACACTCATAACGCACCACACTGCGCACACACACAATGTACAGTTACACACACTACACACTCATAAACCCCGCACTGCGCGCACACACATAGTTACACACACTACACACTCATAACACACCACACTTCACACACACACTCAATGCACGGCTACACACACTACACCCTCATAACACACCACACTGTATACACACACACACACTCACTCACTCACTTAATGCACAGCTACACACACTACACACTCATAACCCACCACACTGCACTCGCGCACATACGTTCACACACACACACACACAAAACCCACCACACTGCACTCGTGCACACACATGTTCACCCTCACATACACGCATGCACACACACACACTCACACACACACTCATAACCCACCACACTGCACACAAACACATGCACACACACTCATAACCCACCACACACACACTACACGATCATAACCCCAGTACACACACACACACGCACTACATACTTTATAACCCCTCATTACACACACACACACTCATAACCCACCACACTGTACACATACACACACATAACGGAAGTGAAAGAGTTAATCATATAAAAAAAGAGCAGAGGCCTTGATTTAGACATGAGACAAAGAAATGAGAAAAAAAATGACAAATTACAGAAAGGAAAATGTGAATTAATTAATTATAAATAAATTAGTGAATAAAAATATCAGAAAGGATGAAGCATAACTGTAATAAAAAGGTGTCTTAAAAAAAAAAAAAAAAAAAGTTTCTAGAAAAATCCACATCTACATCCTTTCTATTTGTTACAAGGTCCGATTAAGTTCGTTCTTTTTTTTTTCCCTTCAATTTTTTTTCCACATTGCAAATATAATTAAGTGTGGAGAAGAAATCTAATTCTGACCGGTTTTATCAGTCAGTCAGATCTATTTCCAGTCCAGCATTAACAGGATCAGATCAGCTTCATCTGTTTTTTTCAGTGTGTACTTTTTTTTTTTTTTAAACTCCCCTGTAACATACAGACAGGTTTGTTTGGGTCGTGGACGTCTGCGCGAGTCCTGTAGCTGTAGGACGTCTGCAGGCCGTGCGGTTATTGTTTGATGCTGAACTTCTGATGAAATCAGAATGAAAAGGTCCGTCAGCCTTTAATACACACACACACACACACACACACACACACACACACACGCGCGCACACACGCACGCACAGCGGCTTTAAAGCAACAGGTGCCTGGTGTCTGTGGGGTTAGAGCCGTTCTCGGGATTAGTGCTTATACTGAAAGTTAAACAGAGATCAAGAGTTGAGTCATCATTTGGAGGACGAGTCGAGGATGAGGAGAGGAAAGGTTTCATACAAGAAAAGAAATGATGGAGTGAGTGAATCATTACCCTAAAGATATGACTGAGACACACACACACACACACACACACACACGCCAAGAGAGGCGCAGAGCAGGGGGAGAGAGAGAGAGAGAGAGAAAATTCATATGTAATGAAATTTAGGCTGGCCGTTTTTCGGTGTGACAATAGCTCTGTGTGTGTGTGTGTGTGTGTGTGTGTGTGTGTGTGTGTGTGTGGCAGGGCCATGGGTGGCCGTCTTTGTTCACAGACATTAGGAACAATAGTGTGTGCCGAGTGGCCCCGAGCTACAGGAGGCCCACGCCGTGCTCATACTGACAAAGAGGCTGTAGGCTGACAACTACACACTCATATCACACAACTACACACTCATATCACACAACTACACACTCATAACCCACAACTACACACTCATAACCCACAACTACACACACACTTATAAACCTTATTATACACACACATCAACCCCAATTATACACACAAATACACACGCTCATATCTCACCACTACACACACTCCTAACCCAACACTACACAGATATACCTGTATCTAACATCTGCCACTGAAAAGGGACTGAAGCAGGAAGAGTGTGTGTGTGTGTGTGTGTGTGTGTGTGTGTGTGTGTGTGTGTGTGTGTGTGTGTGTGTGTGTGTGTGTGTGTGTGTGTGTGTGTGTGTGTGTGTGAATCCTTTGCCTTTCTTTGGACAATGACATTAGTGTTAAAGTTAACGTCAGGCAGCGGAGCGAGATTTAATGTTTTTCCTTTTAAAAGCCTTTTTTTCTTTGTCCTCCTCTTCTCCTTAGCCGGAGGTCTGTTTCCAGCTAAAAGGAAAAACCTCTGAGCTCGAGTTTCACTGTCAGCCTGAGTGTGTGTGTGTGTGTGTGTATGCGTGTATGCGTGCATGTGTGTGGATGACTCAGTTCCCCAGACACAGTAAACCTCAACCTCAGTGTTCCAGCTAAACCACCGGAGTAATCACACACTCAACGATTTCCTCTCAGAGCTCAACACAGCCGTGACACGGCCTTTGTACTCTCAGCCCTGTACACACACACACACACACACACACACACACACACACACACACAGAGACACACTTCATTCACAGCTTACAGATGAAAACTAACACACCCTACACTACAACTTCATTGATGTGTATTTTCTAAAGGTTTATTCATATCTTCAGATTAATGTGGAAATAAATGCAACAGACTTCGGTTTTATTAGTATAGAGTTTTTAATAATTGATGCTGTCTCCCAGTTTCAACTTTAATAGAAATATATAAGTTAAGGATATAAACTGTGGCCCACCAGCATCCAACCTGTCAGGAACAGGATGCATTTCAGTAAGAAAGGAAGCTCTTCCTCCTCCTCCTCCTCCTCCTCGTTCCACCATACTTCAGATCTGCTTCCGTACCGATGTTGACATTGACAGCAGCAAGCTTCAGCTAAGCTATGACAAAATCACTGACTGCACCTTTAATTAAAAAGATAAATAAATAAAAGCCATCCTGTCAGCCTTCTATCCGCCGTCCTGTCCACGCTCATCTACATATGTGACTTCACGGATGTCTGATTGGTTAGAGTTCTGTGATTGACAGGGGAGACAGAATAAGCCCCTCCCACACCGACAGCTCAGCCAGTTTTGCTCTCTTGAGCTCTTTTCCTACTGCGGTCTATAGTCAGGAGTGTACAGAGTGAAACGTCATGATGTGAAGTATCAGGGTTAATTGTTAACCCGGGTACAGTATAAGCAGTGTGAAACGTCACACAACATAACCCAGGATTCCCTTTACCCGGAGTTTACTAGGACCCAGGGGAAACATTTCAAGTGTGGAAAGCCCTTTAAATGGTGAGTGATGGAGCGGAAACGTTTCTGTTGTGCTGACGAGAAATCCAGAGCTCCATTATGCCAAAACAGCATAACAGTAGGTTTCTTTCCTGCTAAATAAAAACAGGCTTTAACACCTGAGATCCCACGGAAGCCCCGCCCCCTTCTTCCTTTCCACTGCTTTCACTCGATCCAATTTTGGCGCCTAAAGGCGCAGTGCACAATGTTTAAAAAATGCTTCAGAAAACTGAGTCGGGCCGACTAACAAAACAAATGTGTAGCCAATTAGCAGAAAGGGGCGTGTCTTGAGAATGTCCGAGAGAGAGTGTTCAGCGCGCATGTCCGACATTAGCCGAAAGCGATCGAAAGATTGACACGGCGGTTAAAAAACGAAAAGCGAAAAAAGGCTTAAGATAAGGCAAGAAGCAGGACCCGTGTTAATATAGGTGTTTATCCACAGCAACGTTATGACCTCTGCCTCTAACGTTACCTCTGCCTCGGGTTCTAGGTGTTTAACGTCGTCTTCCGCGTGAAACGGAGCTAAACCTTTCACGGTACAACACAGTACTACAAAAACACATCTGTATTACCATAGTATTACTCATCGAGTTCATTTATTGATAAAAATATACCCTCGGCCAGCTGCCCCAGCAGGTTCCGCCATAATAGTTGCCTGGGTTACGTATGTATGTGTGGGTGGAGCTATCAAAACAGGGGTGACACCCATCTGGGTTAGGGGCGTGTTTGTTTTGGTGATTTCAAATGTCAACATTGGCTTTCCATGATCGTGCACCGCACCTTTAAAGTGTGCACAGCTTTGTTGGAATGGAAAATAAAAAAATTGAAATCAGTGTTTGTTTGACATGAAATAAATAGCTAACTTTATTTAGTAGAGACGTCGCGAAATGTGTTTGCTCTTAAAAAGAGATTTGAAACAGAAGAAAAGCTTTAATAAGCCTGTAAACAAAGCGGCCAATTGTCAGTTTATCGGCGTAGCGGCACATGGTCACGTCTCCGTATGTAGAGCAGAACGTTTCCTGTTCCCGATCTTGCCTCCATTACTGGACGTCCGTCTTTATCCCTCTGTTTGCTCACAGCTGGTTAGGAGCAAGGGCTGGACCGCGCCGCTGCTCCGGAGGTCACGTTTATTTGTACGAGCCGTCCCTTTCATTTCCTGGAGGAGGAGCTGCGGGGCTGTAAGACGGACCATTGCAGACCTCCTTCAGATAACAGCTCTGACTCTGCAAAACACGGCCGCGGCGCTCGTGGGATACGTCGGCTTGACAATAGAGAAGGGGAAGTGGCTCTCCTCCGGGATTGTGTGTGTACAATGACTAGGAAGTGCACTTTGTGTAGGGTCTCTGGCACCGTATCACACCACACTCAGTGAAACGAAAGCAGCTGAATTCAGTCTGCAGGAGTTTTACAGGGAAAAGATGAAACCCTTTTTTTTTTTCTTCTTCTTCTTCTTCTTTTAGAAAAAACAAAATTCATTTTATGTTTCATGCTAATTAATTTAAACAGTGAAATCATGCGTTAGAAGAGTCAGTGATGGTCTTTAAGTGAAAACAGGGTCAGAACTGCATCATTAATATAAATGACCCAGCAGTTTAATCAGCCTTTGGCTCTAATACTAGAGCTGGATGATCCGAGGCATTGTATCACATTATGTAGCTACTTTTCTGATACTCTGCGATAACTAACAATTTTTTAATTAAACCTTCGAAGCACTTTGCGTGTATGCGAACGTGTAAAGTCACAAGCCGCGTCCCAAATGACGTCTACACACTTTACACGTACGCTGTGCACCGTGAACCCTAGCGTCTCGTCTATGAACGTGCGAAGGATCGTATCGTCTGAAATGGAAAACTGACGGCGTTTGCTAACCGACTATATAACGCACATAACGTGACGCCGAAACCGTAGCTTTAGCGGATACGGAGAAAACGTGCGAAAGATAAATTTGTAAGACTTGAGTGTCGTCATCTTCTTCGTTACAGGGAGCGATATAACAAAATAATCCTAAAACTATGTCAAAGTATGGTTTTCGGAGATATCGAAGATTTCCTGATCTTATTAATAATTAGAAGGGAATAGAAACGATAATTTTTATTATTCTAAGGATTAAAAAGGCCAAGCAGTTTTATTGCAGAAAAGCTAACTTTTATTTTTACTTTTATACTTTTATTTTTTTAATTCATTTTGTTTGTTTATTTATTTTTTATTTATACTTTTATTTTGTTTTTTTTTAAATAAAATATTTTTCAGGCAATTTAATTATAATTTTTTTTTTTTTTTTTTTTTTTTTAACGATTTTAAAGATTACATTTTTTTTCTGTTTTGTTTTGCTAGACATTTTCAAAATCTTATCATTTATAAAAAAAAAAAAATTCAGGACAGGCTTCTGTTAATGTGACCAACATTGCGACATAAATTCAAACAAATATCTTCTCTAAAGTTCTGTAGCAGTTTTCTGGATTGTTTTCATGATCCTTCCTCGTCTGTAATGCATTCTTTAAATGAATATTTCTCTCGCACTCTTGAAGGATAAAATAAAAGCAGAAAATCCCGCCGTGACTCGCGATACACAACGCCGTGGCGATGGAAATCGAAAGCCTTTCTCTCGAGGCTTAAAAGGGATTTCAGGTCGGGCTTTATTGATTTGATTGAATTTGACCTTTCTGATGAAGGTCTTAAAATGAGACTAATAGCGCTGAGCGTGAACACGTCATATATGTGGTGCGAGCGGTAAATGATAGCCCGAGCCAGGGGTTTATTTAAAACAAAAAAAGTCCCATGATGACATTTCAGAAAAGATAAGTTTTATCATATCTGAAGTGTAGTTTATTGTCTTTTGTATCGCTAAGTGGCCTCTCGGTAAAGAGATGGTAAGGAGACGAGTCGATACAAAGGTACTCGATCCTAATGCTAGCTTCATGCTAGGAAACTAAATAACTAAACACTACGAACAAGTGGCAGGATCCAACGTGGAAAATAACCGACAAGCTCCTCAGGACAAGAGACAAGTGTTTTTTTTGGGGTTTTTTTTAAGTTGGTTGTTAGGTGGGAGTTTGTTGTTACTCAGTTTGTTTTGATTTAGTCAATAGTTTTAGTTTATTTTGTTTAATTTAGTTAATAGTTTTGTTGATTTGGTTTATTTTGTTTGTCAGTAAGTAAACTAACCAACACAATTATTAACGAATCTAACAAACAAAATAAACGAACTAACAAACACAACTATTTCGTTGGCTAGTTGAGTTAACAGTTTTGTTTCTTAGCTACAGTTTTCTTTATTTTGTTTTGTTAGTTCATTTAGTTTAGTAGTTTTCTTTTTTTGTTTGTTTATTTGTTTGTTTATTGTTTTATTTGTTAGTTTTTCAGTTAGTTTGTTTTTCTTTGGTAGTTCATTTGTTTTGGTTAATTGTTTATTTTAGTTTGTCAGTCAGTTGGCTTTGTTTGGTAGTTCATACTTGTGCGGATGATTTACAACAACGTTCACTAGGCTTCCGTCATACAGCGTAGTATCACGTTATATGGGACGGTGGAGATCTTTCTTGTGAGTAAACCAGCACAGTACCGCTGGACATCACTGTTTATGTAACGTGTCATGTGGAAATCAGCGTCTTCTTAATTCCTCATGGAACACAACCGTTTGAACACCAGAGGATTCCATCTGCAGTCTGAAGTCTGATAGCAGCACCACGAGCCACAGAAATCAGACATAAGATCCGACTTTGGAGCTCTACTTCCGCTGCCGTCGTTCCTTCTCTCCGGAAGTCTCCAGACACTCCATTTATTCAACTACGTTTTCGAAGATTTAAATTTTTTTTATTATTTAACCTTCGTAGCAATTCAGATCGAATTATTTTTTTTTTTTTTTTTTCCCCCAATTTCAGTTTTACAGGAAATTTTTCAATTTTCACTCATCATTTTGCTTCATTCAGAAGGTTTTGCTCCAAATCTTCTGAGAATCGAATCTAAATATTGCAGTCGGCATCGCGAACCGATCCATTGACTCCTTTTAGTATCGATGCATACGTGTGATGTAGAGTAAAAACAGAACAGAGTAAAAACGAATCAATCCCCAGAGTGTAAAAATGTTTCAGGACAAATCATTCACTCCTTCGACACGTGGAACACGGAGCCGTACGGTTCTTCTCTACGCTCTGTCTCCGGTCTGTCGGCTGATTAACACGGCAGCGGCGCGAGGTCATGCCGAAGCCTGCGCTGTTTGTTTTCCTCTCTGTGGGAATTGGCTGAATAGCAGATTGCGGCTAATGCGCTGACTGAGAGCTCGACCGTTCGATTACAGCTTAATTTGGTAATGAAGTGAGATGGAGAGACTTCCTGTTCCTCCAGTCTATGGAGCGCAGCACGGGGGCCGATCCGGCACGCTCGGCATGTTCTCCTGCTAATGCGGCACGGCAACCGTTAATCAAAAATTCATGACGAAGAGTGAAACGTTCCTAACAATGTACTGAGACACGGGTAACAGGATTAACATGGAGACGCTGGAGAGACGTGTACAGTAATTACACGTCCATCTGTCTCTCCTTCCTCACTGAGGAAACACGCATGTCTGAACACCGTGTGTGTGTGTGTGTGTGTGTGTGTGTGTGTGTGTGTGTGTGTGTGTGTGTGTAAAATGATGCTTGTTTACTATGCAAATTCTCATTAGACTGGAGGGTCTGTGTGTGTCTAATCTGTGTGTGTCTAATCACACACCACTTTAATGCTAAAACTTCTTTTCTTGTGAAATTTTAGAGATTAAAAATCTTTCTTCATTATATCAGAATTATATTTAACTAAACTTATTTAAAATGAACTGACCAGTTAAGATATTTGTTTGTTTGTTTGTTTTTTGTTTGTTTGTTTGTTTGTTTTAGGCACTTCAGATGATTCAGATATCTGTCCGATTATTAACTCGTTTGTTAGCTTGTTGCTAGCTTTTAATTTTTTTTCTTTTATATTTTGTTTGTATTTTGTGTTTTTTGTTAGTTTCATATTCTTTTTTAAGTTAATTTGTTAGTGTTTAGTTTATTGGTTTATTTACTTTTAGTTGCAGCTTGTTAGAGTTTGTTAATTAAAAAAAATGAGTTAGTTTTTTGCTTCAGTTGCTAGTTTAATTTTTTTTGTTGTTTGTATGTTAGTTAATTTGGGTAATTTATTTTGTTTGTTACTTTATTCACTCATTTCATTTAGTTTGTTTTAATTTAATTAAAAATATTGTTTTTCCTAGTTATTTTTGTTTGGTTCTTTATTTGTTGTTTAGTTTTTATTGTTTTGTTTATTTTGTTTATTTTATTTTTTTCAATTAATAAATGTGATTTAGTCGGTTATTTAGTTTGTTAGTGAATTTTGGTTATTTATTTTGATTTGTTTGTTAGTTATTTTCTTTGAAATTTTGTTAAGGTAGGTTAGTTAGTTAGTTAGTTAGCTAGTTAGTTTTCCCAGCATGTATACAGTACCTATTAGAACAGAGTATATGTCTGACATTTGTACCTGTCTTTAGTCTCCTGATTACGTTCTCTGTAAGTGAAGATTAGTCACGAGGTCACAGTTAAAAAAAAGTCTAATTAACTGGACTGTAAGTCTGTTATCTAAAACATATTTTTTTATTTTTCCGTCAGTGCTTTGTGTTGAAATGTGGCTTTATAGAATAAAGTTGTTTCCTTTTATCATCTAAAAAAGTGCTGAACACACAGGCTGCTGTTTCCTGTTCCCCAGAACACCTCGTCCTCCTGAACGCATGCTGTGGAAGTGGGACGCTTAAATGCTGAACCACTGATCTAGACTTTTTAGGTGTCACCAATTCACAGCAGAAACTGACAAATGCAGGTGACCGCATCGCTGCTCAGTAAGCTGTTTAGATCCGGCGTTAATATAAACTCAGTGGGACGAGCCAACAGTAAAACGGTGACGGCGTAACGCAACTATAAACACAGTCTCTACACATGCTGCATAAATGCATATCATTACATTTAATTACAACTGCCTGGCACTGTCAAGACTTAAGCTCCACTCACACACACACACACACACCCACACACACACCAGCAGTGGCCGGAGGGAGTGGAGCAGCTGCCCAGGGTGTCCATGCGTCTTTATGGTTGGGCCGAATCGCCCGCTCTCAGCCAAAAAAATAGTCTCCTGGAAGCTGAAGTGAGAGTGAGAGAGCGAGTGCAGAACACTGCCGCATGACTAATCTCTCTCCTCCATCTGCTGCTCTGTACACACACACACACACACACACACACACACACCGAACCAGTGCTTGACTCTGTGTCCTGGCTCCAAACGTCACAGCTGAGAATTATACACACTTACTGTTGGTAGTTTGGACTCTTCACCAAATGCTGGATTTGTTGTTGGACCGATCGAGCGGATTTTTCGCGGTTCGGTCAAGCAGCGCGATTCGTTTGCGGGCAAATTGTTTACCGATTATACAGTCGGAAATTCCAAGTTTCAGGTTTTAGTCAGATCGGTTTGTCTTATTCAGAAGGAGAGACGTCACGGGAAAGAAAAATGCCGCGATAATCCCATAACCATGCTGAAGCTCTGACGCAGCCTTTAAATTCATCTTTTTCTCCTCTTTATTTCTTCTAGTTTCTTTTATTCACTCTCTGTTCTCTTCCCCTGTTTGTCCTCTCAATGTTTTTTTTTTTTTGTAGTGCCTTTTGAAGTGCGAGCTGCGGTAAATTACAGGGCGTGAATTGTATTTTCAGCTGCGTCGTCTTTATTAAGCCAACACCGTAGGCCTCTCTTTAATCATCTCACATCCACACTAGTTAAAAATGCACCTCGTCCAACAGCTGTTCAGTTACAGCCAGGTTACAGCTTTGTTTTCTTACAAAACATGTTTATTATATTTAACCTTACAAGTGCTCTTAGTCCCCTGTACTTTCCTCGTCAGCCGGAGAAATCCTGCTCAGCTCAGATCTACACTCGAGGGTTGGAGACCTAATAAACCTCTCCTTAAGTCTTGCGTCTTAAATTGAAGCCCGTTTTGCCGACTTTAAAGGCCGGTTTCTGCAGACATGGATTAATGGAAATCCTTTTTAGTTTCGATCAAGGTGTTTGTTTGACATCTGACATTTGATTGACATTTGAGAAATTAATCTTCTCTTGACGTGTGTTAGATGAGAGCTGTGTTTGCTTTTCATAAATTTTGACAAGATTACCCGCTGCACATATCATATATCATGAAGAGTAAGTGAAGTCAGCAAAGCTGTGATGACCCTCGTCAGCATCACTTGTGTGGTTCCGATGGGCAGTATGCTGTCGAGATCGTGACAAACCAATCAAATCAGTTAGACTGCAGGTCCCACCCTCAACACCCCTGTAACCAATCAGACTGCAGGTCTCTTCCTTAATGCTGCTCTAACCAATCAGACTGCAGGTCTAACCCTCAACACCCCTGTAACCAATCAGACTGCAGGTCTAACCCTCAACACCCCTGTAACCAATCAGACTGCAGGTCTCTCCCTTAATGCTGCTCTAACCAATCAGACTGCAGGTCTCTCCCTCAACACCCCTGTAACCAATCAGACTGCAGGTCTCTCCCTCAACACCCCTGTAACCAATCAGACTGCAGGTCTAACCCTCAACACCCCTGTAACCAATCAGACGCAGGTCTAACCCTCAACACCCCTGTAACCAATCAGACTGCAGGTCTCTCCCTCAATGCTGCTCTAACCAATCAGACTGCAGGTCTAACCCTCAACACCCCTGTAACCAATCAGACTGCAGGTCTAACCCTCAACACCCCTGTAACCAATCAGACTGCAGGTCTAACCCTCAACACCCCTGTAACCAATCAGACTGCAGGTTTAACCCTCAACACCCCTGTAACCAATCAGACTGCAGGTCTCTCCCTCAATGCTGCTCTAACCAATCAGACTGCAGGTCTCTCCCTCAATGCTGCTCTAACCAATCAGATTGCAGGTCTAACCCTCAACACCCCTGTAACCAATCAGACTGCAGGTCTAACCCTCAACACCCCTGTAACCAATCAGACTGCAGGTCTAACCCTCAACACCCCTGTAACCAATCAGACTGCAGGTCTAACCCTCAACACCCCTGTAACCAATCAGACTGCAGGTCTCTCCCTTAATGCTGCTCTAACCAATCAGACTGCAGGTCTAACCCTCAACACCCCTGTAACCAATCAGACGCAGGTCTAACCCTCAACACCCCTGTAACCAATCAGACTGCAGGTCTCTCCCTTAATGCTGCTCTAACCAATCAGACTGCAGGTCTAACCCTCAACACCCCTGTAACCAATCAGACTGCAGGTCTAACCCTCAACACCCCTGTAACCAATCAGACTGCAGGTCTCTCCCTTAATGCTGCTCTAACCAATCAGACTGCAGGTCTAACCCTCAACACCCCTGTAACCAATCAGACGCAGGTCTAACCCTCAACACCCCTGTAACCAATCAGACTGCAGGTCTCTCCCTTAATGCTGCTCTAACCAATCAGACTGCAGGTCTAACCCTCAACACCCTTGTAACCAATCAGACTGCAGGTCTCTCCCTCAATGCTGCTCTAACCAATCAGACTGCAGGTCTAACCCTCAACACCCTTGTAACCAATCAGACTGCAGGTTTAACCCTCAACACCCCTGTAACCAATCAGACTGCAGGTCTAACCCTCAAGACCCCTGTAGCCAATCAGACTGCAGGTCCCACCCTCAACACCCCTGTAACCAATCAGATTACTTTTATTTGTTTGTCATTAATATCCACTCACTTTTGATCATCTATTACCAGAACACAGACCCCCCCTTTTTAGAGCAGTTTCGTGCTTTATAATGACGACAATAATCCAGAGAGTCAGTGCGCGCTTCATAGTAATAAAGTAGCTTGTTGTTCTTGTCGAATTCATTACTGCTGCAGAAGTGTAAAGTGAGAGCCGTGATGACAGCAGACTGCCTCCTCACGTCTCTGCAGTTTATAAACACCCCAAAAACAGCATGTCTTCAGTCACCCTGGAAAGTTTTTCTGTCGGTGAAACAATTTTTCTTTTCGTTTGACGTATCTGGATGATTATTCCACATATGCGGGAAAGCAACACATCGCACTAGGGGTCCTGGCTAGAAGCCACAATACACACACACACACACACACACACACACACACACTGTGCTGGAAGTGATTATTGTCTCATCTCCTAGTCATGAAGATGATGCATGCTTCAGCATGCTCGCATTTTCCCGCCCACTTACAAGTTCATTATATACAGTAAGTATTCAGCAAAGATAAATTGGGCCCCACGCACGCACACACACACACACACACGCGCACACACACACACGCACACACACACACGTCATTCTCAACTGGAAACACATGGAGCTCTTCAAAAGGCTCCACCGTTTCCACTGGCCTTTTCCCTGGAAAGCTTTGAGCCGATCATCAGATCTGATCTTGCGTAACTTTTTGCTTTATTTTTAATTGATTGTAAAAAACTTTTTTATTGTAAACCTTCTGTCCACATTTGGGAGTGTCTCCGCTCTGCGGAGATGATGCCTGCCGGATCTGTTTACTCTCTCAGTTCGGCTCATCATTTGATCATCGGGTCGACGTTTTAAAGAGAAACATCTTTTCAAACAGGATGTGTGTAAATGTCAAGGTTTATTACCATGTGGAATTCGTACAGAAGATTCCCAGTCAACAAACGAAGCCCGTTCACGCCGATCGCTTTCAGTCTAGAGATAAAGAGCCTGTAAAGTTTAGCGTAATGCTTTGGATTCTATACTTTATTACATGTTTTATATAAATGACAGAAAGCAAAAGAGTGATAATTTAATGATATCTGCTGCTCAACCGCCATCCCAGAAGAAAGCGTTTCACATATTCTGTGTTTTTTTTTTTTTTAATTTTATTTATTAAACATTTTAATAACCGGCTGCCTGCGTATTCTTTTCCTACACCCCATGACAAATTGTAGGAGTAACAAACCTTTTGCTGCTGTGTCGCTATTCATTCATTCTTTCTTTCGTAGGAAGATGTGAAATTCCGCCCTTGACAGAGGACGATTTAGCGTATTTATCTATATTGTTGATTCTTGTGAGAAGTGGTGGCTCTGTGGTTAAGACGTTGGACTACCGGAGAGTCACTGCAGGGACCTTGAGAGAGGTCATTTGCCTCCACTTGCTCGGATGTAGAAATTAAATAAATTAATAAAGGGGCACTGAATGAGGGCATCCGCCAAATGCCATAAATGCATCGGTGAAGATCTCAGAGGCTTACTGGTACATTCACCAGGCGCACTGGTACATTCACAGTAATAAAAATCAGTTGAGTTCTTTAAGGAAGTGGGAAATGATTTCAAAGCCTGAACACATCACACCATAGAGCTTGGGTTTTAGTGCCAGCATCAGATGTAATACAGACTGTGTGATGCTCTTGTAGTCAAGCAGCTGCTATATTGTCTAACATCAGTAAATAAAGGATCTCTTCTAGACCGTCTTAACTTTAGATCTGTGAATGTAACACACTTCTTTAAACCAGAAGAAACAAACCTGCCTGAAGTAACCAATAGGGTTTGTCGTTATAACCGCTGAATCATGACATTACACCTACTGCTGCCAAAGCAATGCAGTCATACGCCGCACTAATCGTTTTTACAGCAGCAGGAAGAAGGTGGATCCTAAACAGTCTTTCGCTTGTAGAGTGAACTTGTAACTAGACAAGTTTTACAGAGGACGACGTGACCGTGTACTCAGTAAATGTCTTAGATGTCAGAATAGAGTCCCTTATCATGCATGCTGGTACTCGCTCAGGGACTTCCCTCATCCGTAACATCCATCCAGTTCTCATCTGGATTATTAAAGTTGCATCGTAGTGACTGACTGACTCCACCCCAAAGGACCAGCATGACCAGTGGCTTTGTTTTGGATGAGTGCCGACAGTTCCAGGTTGGCCAGCGACCCATATGTGGAGCAGCATATCGGCATATAAAGCGTTGTGATTGCCCTGCGGATAAACCCGGCATTCATGTCAGGATTTATTATAAAGCATCTTCGTTCAACACTCTCACCGGGAACAAACTGTGGAAGTGTTCTCCAGCACGATCGCAGCTGTTCTGGATTAACCGCCACTCCTCAATTAGCTCTTAGATTACACGTCTTCTCGTCGCCTTTCACGGCCTTTTAAAGGTGGCCGAGTCTCTCTGGCTGTCACTGTGATTATGTTAAGATCTACTCTAACAGAGGAAGAGTAGAGGATGAACGGAGGAGCAAAAGGACTTCGTTACCAAACGAAAGCTGAAGGGTTGAGCCGAGTGATATGAGTGAAATGACGTGACATACGGCTAAGTGTGGTGACCCATACTCAGAATTCGTTCTCTGCATTTAACCAAAGTGCACACACAGCAGTGTAAACACACACCGTGAACACGCACCCGGAGCAGTGTGCAAGAGACCCGAACCCACAACCTTAGGGTTAGGAGTCAAACTCTCTAACCATTAGGCCACGACTTCCCCTTGACCATAAGGTCATTATTAGAATTAGGCCCATAATCAGAATGTGGTACAAGAACCAGGTTCAAACACAGGACATTGCAGAAGATGGAAACACTTTAGTATAACAAAACAAAAAGCATGGACTTAAGGACAATGAGCTGTAATGAGACTAACACCGAACAGGTTAACACAATCAGGTATCACACGAAAGTGAAAGAGGAAAGTGATGTGACATACGGCTAAGTTCGGTGACCCATACTCAGAATTTGTTCTCTGCATTTAACCCATCCAAAGTGCACACACAGAGCAGTGAACACACACACACCGTGAACATACACCCGGAGCAGTGGGCAGCCATTTATGCTGCGGCACCCGGGGAGCAGTTGGGGGGTTCGGAGCCTTGCTCAAGAGCACCTCAGTCGTGGCCGGCCCGAGACTCGAACCTACAACCTTAGGATTACGAGTCAGACTCTCTAACCATTAGGCCACGACCTGTCATTAGGCATTACACTCACCAAATCCAAAGTCTGAACTGTTGTATGGGAACCAGAGACAAAAAGCAAGAAATCGCAGAACTAGGAAACAAACAAATACAATAGAAACAAGACTTTGCAATGAACAAGGATGAGACTTTGCAATGAACAAGGACTAACACAATGCAGGTGAACACAGAGAGGTAAAAACTCAGGAAATCCAAAATGTTGTACCAGGGAATAGCAGAACTACAGAACACTCTGATACACCAAAAACAAACAATTAACTACACTGATGTACGATGCGACTTTGCATTCGAGGAGATGTGCTAATCAAGTGCTAGCACACAACAGGTGAACACAATCCGGTAAAAAAAAAAAAAAAAACACACACAGGGAATTGGACTTTTAGCCCGAGTGCATTCTCTGAATATTTTTAACGTTATTTCTAATTTCATTTCTAAATCTGACCACTTAACTGTTCGGTCATACACATAAAAGGCTTGTTTGCTAATCACATCAGAGTTTTTACAGGCCAATACTTGAGAGGCAGAAGCAGCTTTTACTATGATGAATCCCTACCCTGTATCCTGCTGTGTTCTCGTCTCTCCTTTCCTCATGTCTCACTCTTAGTCAGAGCTCTTTCCTGTTTTTCATTATTACTCTGCTCGAAATAGAACTTTTGTGTGTTCCAGCTTCTGATACTTTCCATCTTTTTTTTTTTTTTTGCACTTCCTGAAGCCATTCGTTGCTAGAATAAGACCTCTCTTTGGCCTTGTTTGTTCTTATCGATATATTGGGTGTTTTTGTCTTTTAAAGGCTTCAACAGAAATGGCTCTCTCCATCTTCTCCCAGGTTTTTTCGTCAGTCGTCGTTCAGACTCGGCTGCAGGTCCCAGGCGTCTCGATGGACACAAGCAGCTGGAGTGGCAGTGAGAGTGGAGGAGAGGAGATGGAGAGGATGAACGACTCGAGCGAAAAGCCCACCGACAGTGACGCGGAGGGCGTGTGGAGCCCCGACATCGAGCAGAGCTTTCAGGAGGCACTGGCCATCTATCCACCTTGTGGCCGCCGCAAGATCATCCTCTCTGATGAAGGCAAGATGTACGGTGAGTCTCAAACTAGTGGTTCTAGTGGTTTCCTTCTAGTGGTTTAAGTGGCTTGAAAACTCCCTGTACTGGTTAGCTATGATGAACTGATATGAATGATTCATTATTATTAATGCTTAATACTTCTGCACTGGAACTGAGGGGTACAGAGGCCACGCCTCCTTCACTGGAACTGACTGGTACAGAGGCCACGCCTCCTACACTGGGATTGACTGGTACAGAGGCCACGCCTCCTACACTGGGACTGAAGGGTACAGAGGCCACGCCTCCTACACTGGGACTGACTGGTACAGAGGCCACGCCTCCTACACTGGAACTGACTGGTACAGAGGCCACGCCTCCTTCACTGGAACTGACTGGTACAGAGGCCACGCCTCCTTCACTGGAACTGACTGGTACAGAGGCCACGCCTCCTTCACTGGAACTGACTGGTACAGAGGCCACGCCTCCTTCACTGGAACTGACTGGTACAGAGGCCACGCCTCCTTCACTGGAACTGACTGGTACAGAGGCCACGCCTCCTACACTGGGATTGACTGGTACAGAGGCCACGCCTCCTACACTGGGACTGAAGGGTACAGAGGCCACGCCTCCTACACTGGGACTGAAGGGTACAGAGGCCACGCCTCCTACACTGGGACTGACTGGTACAGAGGCCACGCCTCCTACACTGGGACTGAAGGGTACAGAGGCCACGCCTCCTACACTGGGACTAACAGAGGGGAGAGTTTGAGAAATAAA